>NC_090646.1:302681569-302871607 GCF_040937935.1 Hyperolius riggenbachi | reverse complement strand
CCCCAGGTGTCCTCCTGTGTCCCTCCTGTGGTCCCCCCCAGGTGTCCTCCTGTGTCCCTCCTGTGTCCCCCCCAGGTGTCCTCCTGTGTCCCTCCTGTGGTCCCCCCCAGGTGTCCTCCTGTCCCCCCCCCAGGTGTCCTCCTGCCCCCCCCCCAGGTGTCCTCTGTGTCCCTCCTGTGTCCCCCCAGGTGTCCTCCTGTGTCCCTCCTGTGTCCCCCCCAGGTGTCCTCCTGTGTCCCCCCCAGGTGTCCTCCTGTGTGTCCCCCCAAGGTGTCCTTCTGTGTCCCCCCCCAGGTGTCCTCCTGTCCCCCCCAGGTGTCCTCCTGTCCCCCCAAGTGTCCTCCTGTCCCCCCCAAGTGTCCTCCTGTCCCCCCCCAAGTGTCCTCCTGTCCCCCCCCAAGTGTCCTCCTGTCCCCCCCCCCCCAGTGTCCTCCTGTCCCCCCCCCCCCAAGTGTCCTCCTGTCCCCCCCAGTGTCCTCCTGTCCCCCCCAAGTGTCCTCCTGTCCCCCCCAAGTGTCCTCCTGTCCCCCCCCAAGTGTCCTCCTGTCCCCCCCCCCCAAGTGTCCTCCTGTCCCGTCCCCCCCAAGTGTCCTCCTGTCCCCCCCAAGTGTCCTCCTGTCCCCCCAAGTGTCCTCCTGTCCCCCCCGGTGTCTTCCCAAAGTGCTCCTGTCCCCCCCCCCAAGTGTCTTCCCAAAGTGCTCCTGTCCCCCCCCCCCAAGCGTCTTCCCAAAGTGCTCCTGCCCCCCCCCCCCCCAGCGTCTTCCCAAAGTGCTCCTGTCCCCCAAGTGTCCTCCTGTCCCCCCAAGTGTCCTCCTGTCCCCCCAAGTGTCCTCCTGTCCCCCCAAGTGTCCTCCTGTCCCCCCAAGTGTCCTCCTGTCCCCCAAGTGTCCTCCTGTCCCCCCCCCCCCAAGTGTCTTCCCAAAGTGCTCCTGCCCCCCCCCCCCCAGTGTCTTCCCAAAGTGCTCCTGGCCCCCCCAGTGTCTTCCCAAAGTGCTCCTGGCCCCCCCAGTGTCTTCCCAAAGTGCCCCTGGCCCTCCTGTCACCCCCAGTTGTCCTGCTGTACCCCATGTGTCAGTGCTGTACCCCATGTGTCAGTGCTGTACCCCATGTGTCAGTGCTGTACCCCCATGTGTCAGTGCTGTACCCCCATGTGTCAGTGCTGTACCCCATGTGTCAGTGCTGTACCCCCATGTGTCAGTGCTGTACCCCATGTCATTGCTGTACCCCATGTGTCCTCCTGTCCCCCCAAGTGTCCTCCTGTCCCCCCCAGGTGTCCTCCTGTCCCCCCCAGGTGTCCTCCTGTCCCCCCCAGGTGTCCTCCTGTCCCCCCCCCCCAGGTGTCCTCCTGTCCCCCCCCCCCAGGTGTCCTCCTGTCCCCCCCCCCAGGTGTCCTCCTGTCCCCCCCCCCCCAGGTGTCCTCCTGTCCCCCCCCCAGGTGTCCTCCTGTCCCCCCCCCCCCCAGGTGTCCTCCCAAAGTGCTCCTGTCCCCCCCCCAAGTGTCTTCCCAAAGTGCTCCTGTCCCGTCCCCCCCCCAGTGTCTTCCCAAAGTGCTCCTGCCCCCCCCCCCCCCCAGTGTCTTCCCAAAGTGCTCCTGCCCCCCCCCCAGTGTCTTCCCAAAGTTCTCCTGGCCCCCCCCCCAGTGTCTTCCCAAAGTGCTCCTGGCCCCCCCCCCCAGTGTCTTCCCAAAGTGCTCCTGCCCCCCCCCCAGTGTCTTCCCAAAGTTCTCCTGGCCCCCCCAGTGTCTTCCCAAAGTGCTCCAACCCCCCCCCCCCCCCCCAGTGTCTTCCCAAAGTGCTCCTGGCCTCCCCCCAGTGTCTTCCCAAAGTGCTCCTGTCCCCCCCCCCCCAAGTGTCTTCCCAAAGTGCTCCTGTCCCCCCCCCCCCCAGTGTCTTCCCAAAGTGCTCCTGGCCCCCCCCCCCCAGTGTCTTCCCAAAGTGCTCCTGCCCCCCCCCCCCCAGTGTCTTCCCAAAGTGCTCCTGCCCCCCCCCCCCAGTGTCTTCCCAAAGTGCTCCTGGCCCCCCCCCCCAGTGTCTTCCCAAAGTGCTCCTGTCCCCCCCCCCCCTCCCAAGTGTCTTCCCAAAGTGCTCCTGGCCCCCCCCCCCAGTGTCTTCCCAGAGTGCTCCTGCCCCCCCCCCCCCAGTGTCTTCCCAAAGTGCTCCTGCCCCCCCCCCCCCCCAGTGTCTTCCCAAAGTGCTCCTGGCCCCCCCCAGTGTTTTCCCAAAGTGCTCCTGCCCCCCCCCCCGTGTCTTCCCAAAGTGCTCCTGCCCCCCCCCCCCCAGTGTCTTCCCAAAGTGCTCCTGCCCCCCCCCCCCCCAGTGTCTTCCCAAAGTGCTCCTGCCGCCCCCCCAGTGTCTTCCCAAAGTTCTCCTGGCCCCCCCAGTGTCTTCCCAAAGTGCTCCTGCCCCCCCCCCAGTGTCTTCCCATAGTGCTCCTGCCCCCCCCCCCCAGTGTCTTCCCAAAGTGCTCCTGGCCCCCCCCCCAGTGTCTTCCCAAAGTGCTCCTGCCCCCCCCCCCCCAGTGTTTTCCCAAAGTGCTCCTGCCCCCCCCCCCCCCCCCGTGTCTTCCCAAAGTGCTCCTGCCCCCCCCCCCAGTGTCTTCCCAAAGTGCTCCTGCCCCCCCCCCCCCAGTGTCTTCCCAAAGTGCTCCTGCCGCCCCCCCAGTGTCTTCCCAAAGTTCTCCTGGCCCCCCCAGTGTCTTCCCAAAGTGCTCCTGCCCCCCCCAGTGTCTTCCCATAGTGCTCCTGCCCCCCCCCCCCCAGTGTCTTCCCAAAGTGCTCCTGGCCCCCCCCCCGTGTCCTCCTCACTGTGTGTCCCACTGTGAATCCCCCCCCCCCCCCCCACTCTGTCGCTGGGTCCCCCCTCTGTCGCCGGGTCCCCTCCTGTGAGAAGCGGCAGCGTCGGAAGCTTACCTCCTCCATCTTGCCCGCAGCGACTGAAGACCTGCGGCACCTGTGGGCGGCTTCCTCTAGTGCCGGCTTGTACTGACGCGTCATTGATCATTGATGACGCGTCATTACAAGCCGGCACTAGAGGAAGCCGCCCACAGGAGCCGGATGTCTTCAATCGCCGCGGGCAAGATGGAGGAGGTAAGCTTCTGACGCTGCCGCTTCTCACAGAGGGGGACCCGGCGACACGGGGGGTGACCCGGCGACACAGGGGGGGGGGGGGGTGGAGACAAGCTGGGAGGACTCACAGTGGCAAGGCAGGGAATACCCGATGGCGTCGGGTCGGCGGTTTGCATCGGCGGGCGTCCGTAAGTCGAGGATTCCCTGCCTTTGCCGTATAAGACGCAGGGACTTTTTCTCCCCATTTTTTGGGGAGAAAAAGTGCGTCTTATACGGCGGAAAATACGGTAACTGCATGGGAATTTGAAAATGATAAACATTTATGATCCCCCTAAACCTCTTTACAGCTGGCAAGATGGGTCACTGTGTAATGTTGTAGAAGGCCTAAGATTACGTACCAATATTCAGCAAGAACATTTTTTTGTTACCCGCAGCAGAATTCATAAGTTTTATTACAAAAAAGTTAGTCTTTAATTAAGTTCAAGAATGAGAGCTGATTTTTTCCAAGCAGGTTGTTTTAAAGTGTATCCAAAAGGAAAAAAGTGCTCCTGGGAGGGTACTTACTCTGGGAGGGGGAAGAAGCTGGATCCTAAACGGACTTCTTCACCAGAGGGGATCCAGCTCTGGTTCCCCCAAAAATTCTCTTGTTGGCGGTGTGCGCAGGCACAGTAGAGGTTTTCCGGTGGGCTCCAGCGGAAATAGACAGATTGTGCCTGCACAGTAAAGCGGATCCAGACAGGTCACACAGTGCTATGCAGAATAGCCCTCCTTGTCTCAGGAGCTCACAATCTTACTTGCTAAGTTGTAATTCTTTCTTTACACACACACCCCACACACACACACAACCTGGAGTGTTGACAAAGCTGAGATCTCCTCCTCATCCTGGTGTCTAGTGGTCATCCCTACCTACCTACCTCCCTCCCCTACACAGTGCACAGATGTCTAGTGACCATCCTTCCTCATACAATTTCTTGGTCTAGTAATCCCAACCCCCCCCCCCCCCCCCCCCCCAATATGGTTTACCAGGTAATAAGGGCTTCACCCTCAATATAGCTCCACTAGTGATCTACAGTATGCCAAACATAATGCAGAGTGGGGAAACCACGATCTAAATTTGATGGTTTTGCAGGCCAGATTTGAACAGCGGGTCTGAGTTTGACATGTATGCCTTAGAGCGAGATCTGTCTAGGGGGCCAATTCCACCGCTTCGTGTATACTCTTTCTAATGGATGCAGAGCTGCTATAGTGACTGTTGTCCA
This sequence comes from Hyperolius riggenbachi, assembly GCF_040937935.1. Taxonomy (NCBI): domain Eukaryota; kingdom Metazoa; phylum Chordata; class Amphibia; order Anura; family Hyperoliidae; genus Hyperolius; species Hyperolius riggenbachi. The sequence continues at coordinate 302,867,284 of NC_090646.1, read as the reverse complement.
CCACCTACATTTGAAAAAGAGACAAACGCACCATATAATCAGAGCTTTGTCCAGTGCCCTGCCTTCACTTTTACTGTTCTTTCTGTCTGGAAACTTGACTGTCCATGTCTCTCAGCGCAAAAGCACGTTTAGACTAGCTAAGATCACTAGAATTGAGTGATTTGTGGGGAAATGTTGGCATCACTCAGTGAAGACAACAATAATTATATGATTGAGGTCTGTGATGTGCACAATGAGTGCTGTAATGATTGTGCTACAGTTCAGACAGTGCCACCAAGGTTCCCATTTACTGGAGCTTTTAGTATGAAAGTAGATATTAAAGGGGCACTATTGCTAATTTCATCTTATTTCGACCCTTTAGCATACATATGCATTGTTGGAGTAATTATGTTTCTCAGTATGTACTCTTATACTAATGTATTTGATCACTGGCAATAAACATTTATAGCAAGGCAGTGACGTCGGTAGTATTACCTTTCCGACGCCAATGCAGACTAAACCATTATGTAATAGGGAGGCATCTGTTACAGATCAGTGAGCGGCCGTTATATTATTCACCCCTCTGGCCAGCTCATGTATTTATTTTCCTCCTTGTAACTGCACTAACGTGCAGTTACTGAGCGCACAGCAGCCGCCGTAAAGTGAGGGACGCAGCCTCCTCCGTACAGCGTAGGAACGTCTGTGTGTAGTTGCCCGGCCGCCAAGGACCCCTTTACCTAAGCTGGCAATGAAACGGACACCTATTGTCCGTTTCTATGGGAACCTGACCGGCTTCCGAACTGCGCAATCTAGCGGCGGAAGCAGGTCAGGTTCCCATAGAAACGGACAATAGGTGTCCGTTTCATTGCCAGCTTAGGTAAAGGGGTCCTTGGCGGCCGGGCAGGGTATCTACATACAGACGCTCCTACCCTGTACGGAGGAGGCTGCGTCCCTCACTTTACGGCGGCTGCTGTGCGCTCAGTAACTGCACGTTAGTGCAGTTACAAGGAGGAAAATAAATACATGAGCTGGCCAGAGGTGTGAATAATATAACGGCCGCTCACTGATCTGTAACAGATGCCTCCCTATTACATAATGGTTTAGTCTGCATTGGCGTTGGAAAGGTAATACTACCGACGTCGCTGCCTTGCTATAAATGTTTATTGCCAGTGATCAAATACATTTGTATAAGAGTACATACTGAGAAACATAATTACTCCAACAATGCATATGTATGCTAAAGGGTCCAAATAAAATGAAATTAGCAATAGTGCCCCTTTAACCATAGTAATCCCTTGGCATACTTGCAGTTGTTTCTGATCGATGCAGTTATTGAAAAATAGTTGCTTAAACAGGTAAGCAGAACAACAATTGGCTACTCCACAACAGAAGTTTTCTAGAACCAGGTGGGAAGCAGTGACCAAAGAGGACATTTGGCCGTTTTTGGGCTTTGTAATCTTTAAGGGAGCGAATAGGAATCCCCTGCAGAAGTGGTATTAGACAACTAATAAATTACTTGCTACTCCATTCTTTGGCATAGTCACGTAAGAGTACAAATTTTCTTTGAAATAAGTTTTTCATTACACTTTCCAAGCAATAAAGAATTTCATCCTGCACCAAAACTAAGGCAAATTTCAGAAGTACAGTATATCAAATGATTCTAAAGGGTTTCCAACAGAGCTATGCCCTAGAAAGAAATCAGCATTGATGGAAGTCTAATTGCTTACAAGGGAAGGCTCAACTGGGTACAACATACAGTTGTGTTCAAAATTATTCAACCCCCAATGCTGTAAAGGGTTTTAGGGAATTTAGTGTACATTTGTAATTGTGTTCAGAATGTAAATCTTACAAGGACTTTTTAAAGAACCAAATGCAACTAAAATGACCAATTGTTTTTGTAATACAGTATTAAATGTTTTTTTGTGATTTCTTTGACAAAATTATTCAACCCCTTAAGGCGGATCCGAGATGAAAAACTATAACAAGTAACTTGTCTATATATCTTATCTAAAGTTTAGATGGCTTACACAGCAAATCTAGCTGCAAACAGTTTTAATAGAATATGATTATTTATTCCTGTGATACGACAGCAGCCATGTTGTTTGTAAACATTACACAGAGGCAGGCTTATCTGTATCTTGAGCCATCAGCCATTCTCCTCCTCCCCTCTGCCTCTGAAATCAATGGCTAGTAACACCTCCTCCTCCTCCTGCCCAGACTGAGCTCCCATGAGCCCTTGCTACTGCCAAGGCTCTCGGAAACCCTGTGGGCGTGGCTTTTTTAGTTTATAGGGAATTAGAGTATTAAAATAAAAACAAAAAAGTATTTGGCTTGAGCAATGCCCTATAAACAATAGGAACGGAACACAATTTTGCAATGTGTAAAAGTTCACCTCGGATCCACTTTAAAGACTACCACTCTTAGGCCTCTTTTCATGAACTGTTGATAGGCAGTGAAATGCCTGTCAAACTCTCCCAACTGCTCACTGCTGCCTGGTAACTGCTTGCTGAGCACACAGCTCAACAGTCCGTGGAAAGGAGGCCTTAAGAACAGAGGTTCATTCAAGTGTTTTCGATCAGGTATTGAAAACACCTGTGGATGTTAACAAGCAGCAATCAAGCATAATAAGCACCGATTAGGCAGATTTAAAATGACTGTGATACTCAGCTCCTTCTAGACATTTACTGGTGTGTTTACAAACATGGGGAAGTCAAGAGAATGGTCCAGGAAGACAAGAGAAAAGGTGATTTATCTTCACAGGAAGGGCATTGGCTATAAGAAGATTGCAAAGATGTTAAACATATCAAGAGACACCGTAGGAAGCATCATTCGCAAATTCAAGGCAAAGGGCACTGTTGAAACGCTACCTGGTCGTGGCAAAAAGATGACTTCGACTGCTGTGCGCTACCTGAAGCGCAAAGTGGAGAAAAGTCCCGGTGTGTCTGCTGAGGAACTGAAAAAAGATTTGTCAGATGCAGGGAACTGAAGTTTCAGCTCAGACAATAAGGCACACACTGCGTAATGAAGACCTCCATGCCAGAACTCCGAGGCGCACCCCCTTGCTGTTTCCAAAGAATAAAGAGTCGACTGCAGTATGCCAAGTCATGTGGACAAACCACAAAAGTTTTGGGATAGTGTTCTGTGGACTGATGAAACAAACTTAGAACTGTTTGGGCCCATGAATCAATGCTATGTTTGGAGGAGGAAGAACAAGGTCTATGAAGAAAAGAACACATTGCCTACTGTGAAGCATGGATGGGGTCAATCATGCTTTGGGGCGGTTTTGCTTCTGCAGGTACAGGGAAGCTTCAGCATGTGCAAGGTATCATGAATTCTCTTCAGTACCAGGAGTTATTGGATTAAAATGTGATGCAGTCCGTCACAAACCTGAGGCTTGGGAGACGTTGGACCTTTCAACAGGACAATGATCCCAAGCATACCTCGAACTTCCACTAGAGCATGGTTGCAGATTAAAGGCTGGAACATTTTGGAGTGGCCATCGCAGTCACCAGACTTAAATCCGATTGAGAACCTCTGGTGGGACTTAAAGAAAGCAGTTGCAGCGCGCAAGCCTAAGAATGTGACTGAACTGGAGGCTTTTGCCCATGAAGAATGGGCTAAGATACCCATTAGATCGCTGCAAGACACTTGTGTCAAGCTATTCTTCGCGTTTAAGAGCTGTTCTAACTGGAAAAGGATGTTGTAGTAAGTACTAAGAATGAATGTCACTTGAGGGTTGAATAAAACTGATAATGATGTGAGCACAGAAAAGACATTTGTGGTTATTTCATTATAAATGTTATGTTATATTTGTTTGACTTACAAGCAGTGGTGCTCGGATACCCCTTTTCAAAATCCGATCTGGGTCGGATATCCAAGTTCAAAATTTTCCAATACGAATCGGATATCCGACCTCCATATCCGGGGTATCCGGATGGATTTGGACATCTGGATAGAAAAACCGGAAGTGGCCTTTACATTGCTTTAAAGGGGTTTTTAGAGTTAATTAGGCATGTATTATTATTATTTGGCCTAGGTTCCAGACAGCGGTTGTGCAGCCCACATTGTGTCCAAAGTCCAGCCGCACAACTGGGACAGGAGTTTTCAGCCAAGACCACTCCACAAAAATTACGCAGCAATTGTGTTTTAGGTTAAATTTAGGTGGTATCAGTGGCCTGTGGCACCCTTGCCTGGCGGTGGGAGCTGCACAGGCAGCAGGAGCAGGGCAATGCGGCAGCAGAAGGTGTAACGTGTGCCAGGAGCATGCCGGACGAGGCACTTGACAAGTGACAGGCAGCAGAGAAGACACTAGTGCACACTAACTGTCACACTGGCACTGTTCACAGCACAGCAGTTCTGTAGAAAGCGAACACAGTGGTACTACTACTCTAACTACTAGCACTGACTGCTGTACTACAGTACTAACTACACAATAAAACAGTAATCCTATCCCCTAACCTATACCTATACCTAAGGCTAATAGCTGGCCAGCAGGCAGCAGCTGGCCTGGTCTGTGCACAGCACACACAGACACATAGCAGCTGCATGCAGCACACACTGACTGTCCCACAAATGACATCAAGCTAATTAATGATTTAACAATAGTGTAGAGCTAGTAGTGAAGGGGTTAATCACTGAACCGCTTTAGGTTTGTAACTGTGTACAGCCCTCTTGCTGCTAGGCCACCAGCACTGGAGCATGTCTCTGTGAGCATTCAGCAAGACGATATGTCTCATCATGGCAGCCCTCCTTATTATACAGGGGGGGCTGGCCAGTGTTCCTTTCTGTGATTGGGTGCCAGGGCTTAGGCTGGGAGGCCTCTGATTGGCTCCAGGACGTCATCACCTTAATTACAGTATTTCGGATCCGGATATCCGGGTCATGTGGCCAAATATCCACAGATAGCTATCCGGATTTTGGCCCAGGTATCCGGAATCTGAATCCGGCCGGATAGCTGAAAAAAGTTCGGCTATCCGGGTTACCTGGATATCTGGAATCCGGATGAGCAGCCCTGCTTTTACAGGTGCCTCTTTGATTTAATTGTAAACAAGATGACTGAAATGATCAAAATGTATTTCAAACTGGCCAAAACACTTAATTTCAGTGGGGGTTGAATAATTTTGAACACAACTGTATGGCATCAAAGAGTGCACGATTTGGTGTAAAGTCCTATATGCTATGCAAATAGTCAGTCGGCTACAATTGAAATTCAATCAAACAAAATTGCACTGAACTACCCTACAGGGAGCCAGAGCAAAATGGAAAAGGGCTCCCCCTGCAGGGGAGAAATATATCTGCTGGGAGGTGAGTAGCTGGGACACGATTCAACTTATGCACAAACTTCTGGAACAGAACCTGTTCATGAGCTGGGGACTTCCTGTACTTTATATTCCTGTAAGATATTTGGATATTTTCCTGAGTTATTTTTTTTTCGGTTGCCAATTTTTCCAGGTTTAATTGTTACACAATGTGTGGATTCTGTCACCCATTGTTATACTTTTTTGATGTGTGGATTCTGTAATCTAGCATAGACCAACGGTTCCAGAATTATGATGTATAAGAGGTTAAAAGCATCTCGTTTTTATTGTTTATTTTCAGTTCTAGTTGACTGATCTCAGTCATTTTCTCTTATGCTTGGGTCACTGGAATTCATGTTCAAATTCTGTTACTATTCCCTTGTAGCTGTCTGAACGATGTACTGTTATTACTTATTTTTTACTTTTTGTGTGCCAGGCTAAAAAAAAAATCCCTTTAATTACATGTATCGGTGTTCATAGGATCCGTGTCCCTATTGGTATATTTTCTTCTACTCCCCTCATTGGTATATGTTCTTCCTTTACTCCACTCATAAAGTAGTTTATAAGTGTCATTGCCATTCTGAAATTGTCAGATTGTGTTTGGCTGAAGGCTTGTACACCCACCTAAGGTTGGCGATAACAACCGCCTGAGCCGATAGGCATGTGTATAGAGGCCGTCAACCCTTAACCTGTAAGCAATCTATCCAGCAGATGAACTCCCCTCCCCCCCGCCTGCCGCGTGATGTCACGCACACACTTCTCTGTCGTCCCTCTACTCCCCTCATAGCAGCAGAGCACGTCGTCTGCTGGACGGCCTGTACAGACATGTCAGCTATGTAGCAATGTTGCCCTAGGGGATCAGGTCCCAGTCCCTGATGGGCAACATGGAATACATTAGGTGTGTACACAACTTAAAACTTACCGTGTATATACTCGAACATAAGCCGAGTTTTTGGACCCAAAAAATGTGTCCAAAAGTGGGGGTCTCTGCTTATATTCGAGCCACTACTCACAAATGTAATCCCCCTCCTTCTTCCCTCGAGCGCACCCTCACCATAAGAACATAAGAGCTGTGCGGCAAAGGCTGCGTCCCGCCCCCCCCCCCCCCCCCCACCTGCTGTTCTTAAGACTGATACATGCAATAGCTCTGTCACCCCTCCTACATGTAATGGAAGTGCCTCTCCGATGCATGCCAAACTCACAGTGCGGCGCGCTGTCAGTATCCTCTTTACTTCAGAGCTCCAGGTCGGGGGGCATGCCTTTGTATGCGCAGAGCCATGTCTGCCATTTACTGATCTGCACCATTAGGTATCCGATACTTCTGACCTCCGGGTCACCGCAGCATTGTGATCGGGGGCGGGCATTTGCATATGCAGCTCGGCAAGTGCTTTTACCGGTCTGCGCTACATTCAGTTCATTAGCCTTTGTCTCGACTCATTTCTATGATACCCTCTAGTGGCGCCTCTCATGCGCCACTACGGGGTCATACAGATGCAACGAGACTGAAAGGCTAATGAACTGAATGTAGCGCAGACCGGTAAAAGCACTTGCCAAGCTGCATATGCAAATGCCCGCCCCCCGATCACAATGCTGCGGTGACCCGGAGGTCAGAAGTATCGGATACCTAATGGCGCAGATCAGTAAATGGCAGACATGGCTCTGCGCATACAAAGGCATGCCCCCCCGACCTGGAGCTCTGAAGTAAAGAGGATACTGACAGCGCGCCGCACTGTGAGTTTGGCATGCATCGGAGAGGCACTTCCATTACATGTAGGAGGGGTGACAGAGCTATTGCAGGTATCAGTCTTAAGAACAGCAGGTGGGGGGGACGGGACGCAGCCTTTGCCGCACAGCTCTACTGTGCCTATTGATGGGGTGCACTGGGAGGTGTTACATTTGTGCATAGTGGGGGCACGCTTCCACTACATGTATGGTGGGAGACGAGACTGCTATTGTGGTTATTATTCAACCACACTATAGCTCTTATACTTAAAGTGACCAGGAATACTTATAGCATATGGTGATAAAACTGCCTAGGTTTCACTTTTCATTCAGTTGCTTTATTTGAGCATTTATTTACAAGACTTTACAGGCAGGATTCACCCTGAAATTTTATCTCCACCATGCCATTTCCTACCCTCGGCTTATAATCGAGTCGATATCTTTTTCCAGTTTGTTTAGGTAAAAGTTGGGGGGGGGGGTCGGCATATACTCGGGTCGGCTTATACTCGAGAATATACGATAGCTGTGTAAACCATGCATAAAATCCTTTGCTATATTGGGGGGGGGGGGGGGCTGCAGAGAATATTCTTTAAGGTTCATACACATCTGTCCAACTATCTACCAAACTTGTCTGTTAAGCCCCATACAACTTTTTGTTGTGAAACTAAAAGTATTTTGCTATTGTTTTAACAGTTGATAAGAAGTCAATCCAACTGTTGGATTGACTTCTTAAAGAGGATTGACTTCTTAAAGAGGAACTGTAACGGCAAAACGTCCCCTGGGGGGTACTCACCTCGGGTGGGGGAAGCCTCAGGATCCTAATGAGGCTTCCCACGCCGTCCTGCGTCCCTCGGGGGTCTCGCTGTAGCCCTCCGTACAGCCGTGACGTAATATTTACCTTCCTGGCTCCTGCGCAGGCGCTCTTATGGCTGTCGGCTCCGAAGTAGGTTGAAATACCCGATCGCCGTCGGGTCCGCTCTACTGCGCAGGCGCAAGTCTCCGGCGCCTGCACAGTAGAGTGGACCCGACGGAGATCGGGTATTTCCGAGCCGAATGCAGCCACAGCGCCCCCGCTGGAGCCAGCAAAGGTAAATATTGAAATTACAGTCGGGCCTGTCGCCCAGCTGTTCATAGGGCTGCAGCGAGACCCCCGTGGGACGCAGGACGGCGTGGGAAGCCTCATTAGGATCCGGAGGCTTCCACCACCCGAGGTGAGTACCCCCCAGGGGATCTTTTTCAAGTTACAGAGTCTCTTTAAGGCCCATACACATGTCTGATTTTTGCGAACGACGGTTCGTTTGAACGTCCTGTCCAGTCGTCTGCACGCCAAATCAGGCGTGTGTACAGACTGTCGTTCGCGTGATAAGACTGAGTTTGAGCGATCCGCCGGGCCTTTAGTCTTATCAGCTTTTTGAACAATAGCAAAATACTTTTTTTGTTTCAGAACAAAAGCTGTTTGACAATTGTGCTGCATAAAAGACCGCTGTTGAGCGTGTGATTTGGGCTTAACAGGCAAGTTTGACAGTTGGTAGGTGTGTATGAACCTTTAGGTTGTCTTATCAATTACTGAGAAAATGTGAAAAGATTTGCCAGTTGTAGACCAAATTTAGTTATTTGCGGTGAAGTGTAATGCCTACTACAATGCAATTTTCTGTCATATTAACCGCTTAATAGATATATTTCTGACAGGTCCGATCTGATTTCCGGTCATTTTTCTGATACATTTTTTGATAACTTCTATACAAAATCGATCAGGAAAAGTATCGGAAATCCAATTGGACTTGTTGGAAATGATTCGACCCATTGATCTGATGGGAAATTGCATTGTGTACCATTCCTAAGGGCCTAACTCCACGATCTGCGAATCGCTGCCCTTTTCTGCACGTGATTTTGGAATACAGAATACCAGCCTAATGAAATTAATAGGCTGCATCCGAATTGCATGCTGGCAACAAAAAACAAAAAAATGCATACAGCGGTTTTCCGCAGGGCGCATCTGAATCCCTATAGTCATACATAGCACAGCAAAGGATATGGATGTGAATTTGCTTCAGCACAGCAGAAATGTGCCCTAAATTTGCCTTTACACCAGTCTTTTGCATCATGTTTTCTAGTCATTTAATGTTTTAGAGCAAAAATTAAATTTTGAATCATACCACTTTAAGCTTTGAAGGATTTCAAAGACCATTGATTTTCCCTGGAGCAATCCAAATGGGGTTCATGCGTTATATTTAAGTCTCCTCCTATTATCAGGCAGCCCTAAAAAGAAAAACAAAAAAACTCGCTTTCTGGTAAGTTTTGGTACAGGTGTTAGGTAGTGGAATTTGGTATACAAGCTGTAAAATGTACCCAGACAGTCTCTGTGACCTCTCAATTACACCCTTCATATTGTATAAACATTTGGTATGCGAGCTTTGAGAAAACAAGTATGTTCGTGATCCTTACATGGATTCAAAAGGTTGCATATTTTATATATCACACAACTACTGAGTACATTCTAGAAATCATATAAGAATGCAAACTGTTATATGAATTATAAAACACATTAAATGTTTCCTAATTATACTTTCACTTTAAGCACACTTACAATTTAATATGCTGTTCAGTGCAGTGTAAAGTGCAAAAATAATTTTTAGTTTAAAAGCGAACCTGAAGCGAGATTACAGGGAGGTTGCCATATTATACCAGTTGCATGGCGTCCTGTTGGCCTTTCTGGTTCGATGCTGGGCATTAGTAGTGTCTGAAGTCCACATCCAAGACAAGCATGTGACTAGTGCAATCAGACTTCAGTCAGAGCACCAGGGGCTCTGTGGCTTAAAAGGGAACCTGTACTGAGTAAAATTTAAAATAAACACATGAGTTAACTTCAAATGAACAATACATAGTTACCTTGCCATCAGTTCCTCTCAGAAGCTCACTATTTTCTTTTGACAATGATCCCTTCCAGTTCTGACAACATTTTGTCAGAACTGAAATATAGAAGTTGCTGTCAGTTACAGCCGAGAGGAGAATTGATGTGTCCATGTTTCTCTATGGCTCAAGTGGGCGATGTTACAGTTTAACTGTGTGCTGACCAGAAAGCTGTTATGGGGTAATGGCCATTTTCAAAATGGAGGATGGAGAATTCCATTGATCACAGTGGACAAACATGACGCAGGAGAGGAAAAAGAGATTGAGTAGACTATGCAGGAGGTAAGTATGACTTGTGTATGTTTATTTTGACTTTTAATTTTCAGTTCAGGTTTTCTTTAAAGTATTAGAAGATCAGTATGACAGCCAGGGAATTAACAATTTTTCATTGGAATATTGATTAAATTGTATTTTAATTTGAAATGTGTAAATCTAAACTGATCATTTGCATTGTTTAAATATTCTTATATTTAAAGGTTTGTCTCGTGGAGTTGCATTTATACGGTTTGATAAACGATCAGAAGCAGAAGAAGCAATTGCAAGTTTCAATGGGCACAAACCACCAGGTTCATCAGAGCCCATAACAGTGAAGTTTGCTGCTAATCCAAATCAAAATAAAAATATGGCGCTTCTTTCCCAGCTTTGCCACTCTCCAGCAAGGAGGTTTGGAGGACCAGTTCATCATCAAGCTCAGAGATTTAGGTAATACTTAGTTTAACATGGTATTCTTAGGGCTACAACAGTGAGTTGCTGTGCAGTGCATTTCAATTCGTTGGGAGTTAACCACTTCAGGATCACAGGGTTTTTTCCCTTAAAAACCATAACAATTTTCACATTTCAGAGCTCCTCCCATTCATTTAGCGATAACTTTACTTATCACACTGAAATGATCTATACATTGTTTTTGCCACAACTTAGGCTTTCTTTGGGTGGTACTTTTAGCTAAGAATTATTTTATATGCATTGTACAAGAAGGAATAATTTTAAAAAAGTTTTTTTTCCCCTTATGTAATAAAAATAAATAAATTAGTGTTTATTTTGGCAACTATGGGGCAGGGGTGGAAAGGGTTAGAAAATGAAAAACGAAGAAAAAAATTATATAAAGTTGTATTATGGTGTAATTGGATGTATTTTTACTTTTTGGCCACAAGATGGTACTACTGAAAATGTGTTCTATAATAGAAACACAGAAACATTTGGTGCTTTTTGACTGTGAGCTTGTGGGCTCGTTTCCACTATCGCGAATCTGCATGCGTCCAACGCATGCAGATCCGCACATGTAATACAAGTGGATGGGCCTGTTTCCACTGTAGCGTTGTTGAGGTGCGTTTTTTTCAGCGTGAAAAAAACGCACAAAAGAGCCAACGATTTCGCCTGCGTCGGGAATCCGTGCGAATCGCCGCTAATGTATTTAATAGTAAAAACGCATGCGTTTGTTACATGCGTTTTTACCCGCGATTTCGCGTGCGATTTCGCACCTTTTTCAATTTTATTTAGCCCTGGCAGTGTCATGGTTAATTTCGCATGGCACCCTGCCATGCGAAATCGCATGCGAAATCGCGGGTAAAAACGCATGTGGAAACGCATCCGCATGCGTTTTTACAAGCGTCGGAATGCGGCCGAAATCGCGTCGCAACAGTGGAAACAAGCCCTGAATCTCCTTGCTGCAAGCTCTCAGAAGTCACAGGCACCGTGATTAGGGTTGGGAACAGCTGATTCTCATACGCCTGTCACAGAAGGAGGCGGATTGCGATGAGGCGAGCGAAAAAGGCATGGGGATCGCAACCGCCCCTGATCCACACGTGAATTGTACAGGGGCATAGATATGCAAACTAAAGATCCTGAAGTAGTTAAAACTCATGGAAATGCACAGCAAACCCATTGACCTTTTTTTTTTTTTTTTTTTTTTTTCCCCATGCAGTTCAACTCACTGACTATTGAGAATGAGCCCTTAAAGGGACTCCGAGGTCATAAAAAAAATGAGTTGTACTCACCTGGGGCTTTCTCCAGCCCAGTGCTGGTCGGGAGGTCCCACGACGGCGTCCTGGCTCTTCTCCTTCTCCCCGCTCTGGAATGGCTGACAGGCCGCAGCCCGGGCGACACTCAGTAGTGTCGGGCTGCTCCTTCCGCATATGACACGGATTACGTCACACGCCGACCGCCTCGCGTCATCACGGCGGCCGGCGTGGCAGTACGGCGCATGCGTGCTTTAATCGCGCATGCGCAGTACTTTCACGCCGGCCGCCGGCGTGTGACGTAATCCGCGTCATATGCGGAAGGAGCAGCCCGACACTCTGCTGAGTGTCGCCCGGGCTGCGGCCTGTCAGCCATTCCGGAGCGGGGAGAAGGAGAAGAGCCAGGACGCCGTCGTGGAACCTCCCGACCAGCACTGGGCTGGAGAAAGCCCCAGGTGAGTACAACTTTCATTTTTTTTTATGAGCTCGGAGTCACTTTAAAGGGAGACTTAAGTCACTGAAAAAAAATGATTTTAACTTATCTGGGGCTTCTTGCAGCCCCCTGGAATCCTCCTGTGCCCACAACGCCGGTCCCAGTCCCTCCTGCCAGCAGCGGTGACACCCGCCCTTCCACAAAGCTGGCCGGTTGCAGCCAGTTGGCGGCTTCTGTGCATCTGTGGCCCCTGATCGCGATTCTGTAGCCAGGAGTACTCTGCATGGCCAGCCACCTTTGCAGGGGTAGCCGCTGCTGGCCTTAGGGACTTGGACCCGACGTCTTAGGCACAGGAGGACTCCAGGGGGTTGCAAGAAGCCCCAGGTAAGTTGAAATCTTTTTTTTTTTTTTTTCCTTTAAAGGACAGTTTTTGCAGGGATGTTTGTCGATTGCTGTACTTGATAACTGGCGTAAATGCAATGCCACCTTACTACCTTCAGTGTCATCTTGCATAAACTGGATTCTTATGATTAAGCCCTGTTTCCAAATTTATCTGAGCTTCCGGGTATAGAATTCCTGTCATACTCCGTTTTAACAACCTAGTTGTTTTCTGCACCATCCTCTGCAGGTGCCAGATAGTAATTTGTGGTGGTATTGTATTTTGTTGGATTTCCAGGAGAGGCCTGTTTAGGGTAAGGTTTAAAGTGTACAGGAATTTACTTAAGCAATCCTCTGCAGCAGTGGTTATGAAGTTAAATTTCAGATATTGCTGAAAGCACGTACTAGGTGGACCTTTCAACATGAAAACACTCGGGAATTCGCCACATTCGTTGCCTCGCTGCTGCCCCACCCAGTGTATAAATGTACTCTCGTGTGTGCATTTATACATTACCTGTCCGGTGTAGCCCACAACGCGGTGCCCATCTGTCTTCGGAATCCCCTGCAGATTATTGTAGGTAGGGAGATCTAGGTGCCCCCTGTATAGATTACCTAGGTACAGGTGTCCCCAAGTATAGGCTAGCTGGGTACATGTCCTCTAGTATAGGCTAGCTGGGTACATGTCCTCTAGTATAGGCTAGCTGGGTACATGTCCTCTAGTATAGGCTTGCTGGGTACATGTCCTTTAGTATAGGCTAGCTGGGTACATGTCCTCTAGTATAGGCTAGCTGGGTACATGTCCTCTAGTATAGGCTAGCTGGGTACATGTCCTCTAGTATAGGCTAGCTGGGTACATGTCCTCTAGTATAGGCTAGCTGGGTACATGTCCTCCAGTATAGGCTAGCTAGGTACAGGTGTCCCCAGTGTAGATAGCAAGGCACAGGGGCCAGTAAATGTTAGCCAACAATATGCTAGCTAGTATAGGTGATGCCCCACCCCCGATCTTACTCACCAAGCCTCTGTCCAGCGATCGATGCAGCCTCCGCGCACAGCTCAGGTATTCTCTATGGGGAGAATCGGGACCGAGCAGCGTCATGACATCATGCGCAGTCCCGATCCTCCCCATAGAGAATTCTGGAGCTGTGCAGGGAGGCTGCAGTGATCGCTGGATAGAGGCTTGGTGAGTAAGAGCAGCTGGATTGTGGGATTGTGGGGTTGGGGAGTACCTATACTAGCTAGTTTATTGCTGGCTTAACATTTAAAGGATACCCGAAGTGACATATGACATGATGATAGACCTGTATATGTACAGTTCCTAGCACACAAAGAACTATGCTGTGTTCCTTTTTTTCTTTCTCTGCCTGAAAGAGTTAAATATCAGGTATGTAAGTGGCTGACTCAGTCCTGGCTCAGACAGGAAGTGACTACAGTGTGACCCTCACTGATAAGAAATTCCCCTTTTTATCTCTTTCTTGCCCTCAGAAGCCATTTCTGCTAGGAAAGTGTTTTATAGTTAGAATTTTTTATCAGTGACGGTCACTTCCTGACTGAGTCAGCCACTTACATACCTGATATTTAACTCTTTCAGACAGAGGAAGAAAAAAAAAAGCAACACCGCATAGTTATTTGTGTGCTAGACACTGTACATACACATGTCTATCATCATGTCACTTCGGGTATCCTTTAATGGAGCCCCTACACCTACCACATTTCTACTTGGGGGATACCTGTGCATTGTAAAACCTCCTGAGCGGCATGCCCAACACTGTCGGACGTGACTTTAAGCAAACATTTCTTGTTGGGCATTCTGTTCAGGATGTTAAACAGTTTTAATCTATTCTTACTGTAGGTTGCTTGCTAGTTTTCCAGACCTTGACAACCAGCATGCACCAGAGGAAATCTAAAGTGTAATTTCAGTGTAGCTCCTGGCGCCATCTTTAGCAAATAGTAAATATCAAAGCTGCTCTCTTTTTGCTGAGGATATGTATGTGACCTGGAATTTCTATAGTGTGCACTGGCTGAAGGTCTCATGACAACTGAGACAGTTAAAGTAAAAAAAAAATTAAAATAGTTTTACATAGGAGATATTAAATCTTCCCCTCGTGTTAAATACTCAACCAGCCTTTTCACTCAAGATACACCTTTTTCTTTTACTCCACATCTGTAATTCGGTATTATTGACCCATGAACTGTAGCACTATAAAAGAAATCCTGTATTGCAGAGATATTTCATCGAAAACTTTCGTTTTTTGTAACTAGGTGAATCTAGTGCACTCAAAACAATCGGCCATGACTAGGGATCTCTTCATCTGAAACGCACTGACCCTTTGGGGTGTCGATTTGGCCTGTGCTTTGAGTTACCTTTAATAAAGAAATTTGCCCACTGTTGCGTTTTTAAAAACTCATAAAAATGCAGCAGTGGGCTCAGGCCTGATTGAAGACTTAACTTTACACAAAAGCTTATTCTTTGCTAAGTCTGTCTCCACTCGTCAGTTTTTCTGTGCATTTTCTGCAACCAATGTTAATCAATGGGCTAGTTCACACTAGAATGCATTTTTCACATGTAGAAAAACAATTGACAGCAATACAAAACTGTCAGACACCTCGTGCAGAAAAACTGACAAGTGGAGACTGCCTAAAGGTGGCCACACACCAACCATTAAAAGATACAATTTTTCACCAATTCGATAATTTCGATCGGTTGTCCCAAAAAATAGAGAGCTTTTCTTAGTTTTTAATCAATAAAATCCGATTGAATTTCCCGTTTTTTGGTTGGTTGTTTTTTTCAATTTTTGGAGATTGGACATGTAGGAATTTTCTGACCAACTTTATCAAGTATGGTATGGTGTTTGATGGATTGTCAATTGATGTACAGTTCCAATCAGTTTTTTTCTAAACTTTCGATTAATTTATTCATGATTGGGGAAAAATTGAGCATAGGTGTGTGGTACATTAGTCAGATTTTTTTTCAACAATTGTAAAGCCCAATCTACACGATACAAATTTTTTTAATCCAATTTGAATCGAATCCCGATCTGACATGTCTGAATCGAATCGGACAAAAAAAATTGTATGGTGTAGATGGGGCTTTACAATCAGAAAAAATGACTTTTCTTGAATTGAACAGATATTTAAAAATTGTATTGTGTGGCCACCTTAAGGCCTCTTGCACACTGCAAGCGATTCAGATTCCGCTTTTTAATCAGTTTTTACTTCAGATTCAGATTCAGATTTGCAGTTTGCTCCCTGCACACTGCAAATCGGAATCTGAATCGGATGTAAAAACAGATTAAAAAGCGGAATCTGAATCGCGTGCAGTGTGCAAGAGGCCTAAGTCAGCTCCTCAGTCTTCACTGCTGTCAGTCCTCTGTCTTTCTGTCCATAGAGAGGTTTGAGCGCATTTCCAAAAAAATCTAACATGATCGTACATAGGTACAAAAGTGTGTGTGTGTTTGTGTGTGTGTTTGTGTGTGTGTTTGTGTGTGTGTTTGTGTGTGTGTTTGTGTGTGTGTTTGTGTGTGTGTTTGTGTGTGTGTGTGTGTGTGTGTGTGTGTGTGTGTTTGTGTGTGTGTGTTTGTGTGTGTGTTTGTGTGTGTGTGTTTGTGTGTGTTAAAAAATGTATAGTAGCAAAGCCGACGTGGTAAGCAACTACAAACAAGAGACGATGAACAGTGCATTAAAGGGGAACTGAAGAGAGAGGTATATGGAGGCTGTCATGTTTATTTCCTTTTAATCAATACCAGTTGCCTGGCAGTCCTGCTGGTCTATTTCTCTGCAGTAGTATCTGATTAAAACCAGAAACAAGCATGCAGCTAGTCTTGTCAGATCAGACTTATAAGTCTGAACCACTGAAACACCTGATCTGCTGCATGCTTGTTCAGGGGCTATGGCTAATAGTATTAGAGGCAGGGGATCAGCAGGACTGCCAGGCAACTAGTATTGTCTAAAAGGAAATAAACATGACAGCCTCCATATACCTCTTTCTTCAGTTCCTCTTTAAGGCAGTGATCTCCAACTGATGGCCAGCATCCAGATCTCTTGTTGCAGCCCGTACACCACCTATGTCCTGTACAACCCCAACCTCCATGCCCCTACCCTAAAGGTCCCAGAACACAGTGCCAGCATAGCAATAAAAACAAAACTAAGCTACAGAACACCACACTAAATTTAATAAAGTGCCAGTCTGCCAGACCAGGGGTACAGCCCCCAAACCTTTTTTACAATTTGACAGTTTCTATGAATCCTTTAAAGGAGCAGTATGTTGAACTGACTTATTATACGATCATTCAATATAACCTTTTTCTAAGTGGAGCAATGTATTGAGCTTGTATTGTTGTAGAATAAAAGTCAAGTATAATAGTACGTTAGCCACAATCAGTGAAGGCGTTGCGCCGGAAGATAAACCTTACTGACGCAGAGTTAGCATATACCATTGTGGAGTAGGAGGCAGTCCTGTCAGCTGTTTGTATTTTCGTTATTCTTCCGCCACCCCCCACCCCTTTGATGATCCTGGAGAGGATTGCTCCTACTTGTAACGGTGTAATGTCTGATTGTGCTGCCCGGAAGCTCCCTTCCACACTGAGTAGCGCGCATGCCCAGTGTGAGGTTAATGATGCTGCTGGAGGTAAAATACTAAATATCTCCGCTCCCACACCTCTTACACTCCTCAAATTTTCAGCGTAGGGAGGGGACCCCCAGAACGACCTATATGCCAAATTGCAGCCCCCGAGACCTGCTGGTTCAGGAGATAGGTTTCTGTAATCTATCTCTGGAACCAGCTGGTTTCGGGGGCTGCAATTTGGCATAGAGGTAGTTCGGGGGGGTCCCCTCCCTACCCTGAAAATTTGGGGAGTGTAAGAGGTGTGGGAGCGGAGATATTTAGTATTTTACCTCCAGCAACATCATTCAATAGGAACTGTGGCTGCACTGTCTCCTACTGCGCATGCGGGGCAGCACAAATCCACAGGCAGCGTAATCGGACACGACACCGGCACACTGGTGCCGTTTTACAGCTCATCAGAGCCTCCTCAGGATAGTGATTTACGGCTCTTACCACCTTCCTCCAAAAGCAAAGAATTCACAAAGGAAAAAAAAAACTGTGTGCCTCCGTTTAAAAGGAATGTAAAGAATGCAGGACACAGCTATAGTATTTGTGCTTGCTAAAACTAGCCTCTGGGAATCTGCGCAATAGCAGAGAGCTGGTCCCTGCAGCGTGGTTTTGCCAGCTTCTCTGAAGGGGGTTTCAGCGGGCAGCATTTATTTTCATCAGAGACGTAAAGCACTGTCCTGGGAAATACAGCTGCTCTGATGAGCTGTTAAACTGCATGAGTGTGCTGTTACAAGTAGGAGCTATCCTCTCCGGGATCATCAAAGGGGGAAGAATAACGAAAATACAAACAGCTGACAGGGCGGCCTCCTACTCCACAATGGGATATGCTAACTGTGTGTCAGTAAGGTTAATCTCCCGACGCGACTCCTTCACTGAATGTTGCTAATGCACTATTGTAATCTACTTTTATTCTACAACAACGCAAGCTCAATACATTACTCCACTTAGAAAAAGGTTATATTGAATGATCTTATAAGTCAATCCTTTAAAGGAGCATTATGACTAAAACTGTAAAATGCATATGTACATTTAAGAAGATCATTTTGTCTCAAAATGCTCTGTAAATGATTTCCTGTATAGTAGTCACCATTGGTAATAGATTAGATCAAAAGAGGTTCAGAGCTGACTATCTATTCATGGGGAACTCTCAATTGCCCTTATTCTTTTAAAAGTACTAAAGAAATATTGGCCAGAATAGTCGCTTGTACACTATTCTGACAGTTTAAGCAACTGCCATCCTGTAATTGCTATTGAAAAAGAAAATTCAGAGGATTTGTAATAAGATCTAGTCTAGTGGTTCTTTGCAGTGCATTTTACTTTGGAACAAATTAACTTTTTTTTTATTTGTGTATGTACCAAGATTTTACAGTATTAAGTCATAGGGCCCCTGAGGATTTTGCTACTAGTGATCAACTGATGCAGGGAACTGTGCTGTAGTGATTCCTCTGGGACATACCAATGAGTCAGTGGAACATGCGCAGTCAGAAAAGTGTATTGTAGGAGCACAAATTCCATATAATTGCGTTCATGTTTATTTTTTTTTTAACTATTAACGCTAATTAACTTGTGAATGTACTTATAGGGACTCAATCAAAACGGTTTATACATACCTGGGGCTTCCTGCCCCATACGCTCCGATCACTCCCATGTCGCTGGGTACTGGGTTCAGTACTGGGTCCCCCGCACTTCCTCCAATCGGCTCCAGTCTGACGTAACAGAAGCGCACTTCTCCTGCGTAGACTGGAGCCACCGGAATTGCAGGAACCCGGCAGTGGAGGATGGCGGCGTGGGAGCGATCTGAGCATATGGGGCTGGTGGAAGCCCCAGGTATGTATAAAACATATTGATTAATCCAGCTCTGAGTCTCTTTAATATGTATGTGCACGTGTACATGCGTGCCCTCGTCGCCATTTTAAAATGTCCATTTTTTTTTTTTTTTTTTTGCACGAAGTAGTTAAGTCTGCTGTGTAAATATGAGCTTGGTAGTGTGCCACAATATTCAGGTGCCATAAAAACGGTTTACATACAATCAGTCTCAGGTTTCCGTGTTTTTTTTTTTTGTTTTTTTTTTCTTTTACTAGATTTTCGCCCATGGGAGTTGATCATATGAGCAGTATATCTGGAGTGAATGTTGCTAACAATGCATCATCTGGATGGTGCATCTTTATTTACAACCTTGGGCAAGATGCAGATGAAGGAATCCTCTGGCAGATGTTTGGTCCATTTGGAGCAGTCACTAATGTGAAAGTTATCCGTGATTTTAACACCAACAAGTGCAAAGGTTTTGGTTTTGTGACCATGACAAACTATGAAGAGGCTGCAATGGCCATTGCAAGTCTTAATGGCTATCGCTTAGGGGACAAGACCTTACAAGTTTCCTTCAAAACTAGCAAGTCCCACAAATAACTTGCTCTTGTATTTTGTATTAAATAGAGAAAATGAGATTGAAGTTGGGGAAGAACTTTTTCTTTTGTTAGTGTAAAACTCATTTTGCGCCAATTTTCACACAAGTGTTTTTGTCTTAGTCTTCAATGAAATGTGGAAACAGATTTTTTTATACTCTGGGGCTATAACTTACATGTTCAAATGTTTGAGAGTTCCCAATATGTTAGACCAATTTTTAAGTTATTTACTTTAAGTATGCAAATAAAATATGGATACATAATAATACCCTGCAAATTATATAAATCTAAGCATGTTAACGAAGACTTTCAAAGCTATGATGTATGGGTTTTAATATTCCATATACTAAAATGTTTTTCTTTGGTTGTATTTTTGGTTAGTCTTTTTTTTACCCAAGGTGTCAGGTTTCCAGCTTAAATATTTGTATGTAAATGCATCACATGTCCCCTCTTTTGCGCAGCGTAGACAATTTCCTGAATGTTTGCTATTCAGGTTTATGAAAACAAATTCATATCAGCATGATTTTATCCTGTGTGCAGACCCCCACTGTAAGATGTGACTGTATAAGGTTTTAAATTTTATTTGCTGTTTAGAACTTTTCCCTTTACTGTTAATCCATTAAGACCTAGAAATTACTGTTTGTGAACATGCCAGTTTGAAGTGTTTGGTTGTAATGTTTTTCCTTTTGCATGCTACCATTAAAAATACCCACTTAACATTATTCACATTTACTTTTTCATATATTATGAAGTAAAATCATATTTGTGAAAGAAAAAGTCTAGTTTAACTACACTTCTCAAGGCAAAGCTTTTCTAACCTCCCTAGCATTCTGGACGAGCTCAGCTCGTTCAGAGACGCCGGAGGTCACCGCTCAGGCCCTGGTGGGGCCGATTTTAAGGTTGTTTTTTTTTTAAACACGCAGCTAGTCCTTTGCTAGCTGCGTGTTACTTCCGATCGCCGCTGATGCGCCGCTACCCGCCGCGTAATGGGCCCACCCCAAGACCCCGTGCGCAGCCTGGATAATCAGTGCCAGGCAGCGCTGATCGGGACTCCCTGTGACGTCATGACATCACTCCGTTCGGGAAGCCCTGAAGGAAATCCCGTTTACAACGGTATTTCCTTACAGGCATAGGCGCTGGCGGTGATCGGAGGGGTGGGAGGGACGCCGCAGGGAGGGGGGCATCATGTAGCTAGCGCTAGGCTAGCTACATGATTTTTAAAAATATGCAAAAAAAAAACTTCCCGCGGCCATTGCGACGCGGGAATCAGATTGCCAGGAAGGCTAATTGAACTTGTATGTCTTTTTTCAACCCAAATAACTATGTAAATATCCATTGCCTTAATTCTTCCATCTTGCTAAAAAATAAGGAAGGTGGATGAATCTGGACAGAGCCCTCCACAATTATTTTCAACTGGACACTCACTCTCTCTCTCTCTCTCTCTCTCTCTCTCTCTCTCTCTCTCTCTCTCTCTCTCTCTCTCTCTCTCTCTCTCTCTCTCTCTCTCTCTCTCTCTCTCTCTCTCTCTCTCTCTCTCTCTCTCTCTCTCTCTCCTCTCTCTCTCTCTCTCTCTCTCTCTCGTACCTTATCAGAGACATTGTTTGTCCAGCTTAATATAGTTGTGAAGTTGTTTTCCCCCTAGTTCTGTCCCTGGTTATCAGTTACTGTATCTAGGCAACAGCTAATTACTTGACCTGTTAAAGCTGATCCGAGATGAAAAACTTACCATAACAAGTAACTTGTCTATATATCTTCTCTAAAGTTTAGATAGTTTACACAGCAAATCTAGCTGCAAACAGCTTTAATAGAATATGGTTATTTCTTCCTGTGATACAATGTCAGCAGCCATCTTGTTTGAAAACATTACACAGAGGCAGGCTTATCTGCAACTTGAGCAAAAAAACCTAATCCCCCCCCCCCCTCCTCCCCTCTGCCTCTGAAATCTCTGGCTAGTAATACCTTTCCCTCCTCCTGCCCAGACTGAGCTCCCATGAGCCCTTGCTATTGTCTGAAAGTGCCTTGGCTCTCTGAAAACCTGTGGGAGTGGCTTGTGTAGTTTATAGGGAATTAGAGCATCAAAACAAAAGTATTTGGCTTGAGGAATGCCCTATAAACAATAGGAAAGGAACGCAATGAGTAAAAGTTCAGCTCGGATCCACTTTGAGTGCAGCTAAACTGGAAAAAAATTGTTTCACAAATATGAGTTTAGTTGATTATTTGTGAGAAAGTAAAAGCGTTCACTTAAGTGTAATTTGCTTTTGATCTTTTGAAAGGGTAACTACAAAATGTGAGGCCTGTTCAATAAAACAGTATGTTTGAACTTCTATTATGCCTCCAATTAGTACATGCAATTCCTCATATACCACTACAAATGTTCTTATACTGCATACTGTGCTATTTTGTTCTGCTTCTAAATGATGCAATAGCTGCCTTAAGTCCAGCAATGCATTCGTTGACCTCCCTACATGTCAGTATATGGCGCTGGTATGGCTATACAAAAACCTTCTGTGTCAGGGAAACTGTTTGTGTGCTCTTAAATGGTAAGTTGTTGGGAGAGGTTGCACAGGCTAGCCATTTACTTGGCTTATTAACTGCCCATACATTTGTTTTATGCAGGTGCAATCTTTACAATTTTTGAAAGAATGAATAATTGGTAATTCCTTTTCTGTGTAGTAAAATACACAGAAAATGAACGGTCTCCAGGTAGGCTTGAAATGCTGAGAAGGATGGCCACCCTATTCAACTTCAATATTGTGGATTCTGCCAAATGAAGTGTTTTTTTTTTTTTTTTTCTCTTTTGCCAGTTTCCCCACTGTTCTAAAGCACAGCTGTCTAATATCACTTATAAACCGCTATTCAGATGAAGAAAAGCCCATTGACTACTATTCACCAGTTCTACATAACGTGTGTTACCATCTGTCAGTATGTTGCTGTGGAACCCAATGAAGTAATATAAAATGTGTGATGTACTAGAAGAACATTTCAGCATTTTACAAGTCTACTTCTATTTTGGCCATTCCTACTAGATTATGATGAGGTTATCTATGTTTACTTAGAACTACCTAAAAGGTAGTGAATGTGCTTCTCTGGACAACCCACAGTGATGTTGAGTCTTAAACTACATGAGCATTTTAAATTTTCCTTGGCCAAAATGATCAGCCTGAATTTCTTGGCCAAAAAGCTACATCGTATGTAGTTTTCCCCAAGATGTTACTGCTTTTGTTAATGTGAGATTTGCTCTTGAAGTTTATGCTGAATCCGTTGCAGTCAGCTTTAAAGAGAACCCGAGGCGGGGTTTTGGGAATGAAATCACCATACAGAGGCTGGGTCTGCCTATAGAGCCCAGCCTCTGTTGCTATCTAGATCGCCCCTAAGCCCCCCTGCGCTCTGCAATACCCCATAAATCACAGCCGGGCTGTTTACCTCGCTCCTGTCAGTCTCGGCGCTCCCCCCGCCTCCTGCATCGCTCCGGTCCCCGCCTGCGTCCCTTCCCTCCAATCAGCAGGGAGGGAAGGGATGCAGGCGGGGCCCGGAGCAATGCAGGAGGCGGGGGGGAGCACCCAGACTGACAGAGGTAAACACAGCCCGCTCAGCCCGCTGCGTGTTAGCAGCGTGGCTGTGTTTTTATGGGGGACTGCAGAGCGTGGTGGGGCTTAGGGGCGATCTAGATAGCAACAGAGGCTGGGCTGTATAGGCAGACCCAACCTCTGTATGTGGATTTTATTCTCAGAACCCCGCCTCGGGTTCTCTTTAACCACTTGCCGACCGCACGCTTATACCGTGCGTCGGCAAAGTGGCAGCTGCAGGACCAGCGACGCAGTACTGCGTCGCCAGCTGCAAGCTGATTGATTAGGAAGCAGCCGCTCGCGCGAGCGGCTGCTTCCTGTCAAATCACGGCGGGGGGCTCCGTGAATAGCCTGCGGGCCGCCGATGGCGGCTCGCAGGCTAAATGTAAACACAAGCGGAAATAATCCGCTTTGTTTACATTGTACGGCGCTGCTGCGCAGCAGCGCCGTAAGGCAGATCGGCGATCCCCGGCCAATCAGCGGCCGGGGATCGCCTCCATGTGACAGGGGACGTCCTGTCACTGGCTGCACAGGACGGATAGCGTCCTGTGCAGCCCGGATCACCGGGAGGGAGAGGTAGGAGAGGGAGGGGGGTGAATGTCGCAGCGGAGGGGGGCTTTGAGGTGCCCCCCCCCCGCAACTAGCCTGCACGCAGGAGCGATCAGACCCCCCCTGCACATCATCCCCATAGGGGGGAAAAAAGGGGGGCGATCTGATCGCTCTGCGTGCCCTCTGATCTGTGCTGGGGGCTGCAGAGCCCACCCAGCACAGATCCCTTCAAACAGCGCTGGTCCTTAAGGGGGGGGGGGTAAAGGGTGGGTCCTCAAGTGGTTAATGATGCACAGTGCAGGTAAAGGAAATTTTCATGTTTCCCCATGGGTCAATTTATAGCTATGCATTTTAACTGAAAGTTTTTTATTTTTATTTTTTTTATTTTTTTTCCTTAATGCAGTTCTGCGTGCATTTTTTTTTCCACTTTAGTTGTGGAATCGATTTATACAAAAGTGCATGAAAATGCACAACAACTGAATGAACGCAGAACTCTGTTAAAATGAATGCATTTTTATCTGCTGTCCGTGTAAACCTAACATAAAGGTGTCATATATGATGCAAATTACTTTTCCAATTCAAAATAGATTGTATAAGAAATTGAAAATTCACTTTTTCAGATGAGTTGGAAAATTTAGTTTATATATTTGTTTTACAAAATTTTGGAAAAATCAATCATAATTGTATGGTATATTGATTAGATTTTTTTTTTTTTTTAGATTAGATTGCTCTAGTTGGAAAATGAATTGAAGACAACTGTGGTTTCAATCAGAAGGGATTCAGGCAATTTAGAAATTGATAAGGCAGAATACAAGCCACTCATCTGCGGACAGCCTTTAATACACAGATCCATTAAAGGGAACCTAAACTGAGAGGGATATGGATTCTTCCTTTTAACCACTTAAGGACCAGGGGATATTGCCGTGATCGGTGCTGCGTGGGCTCTACAGCCCGCAGCACCGATCACGTATGTACCAGGGCGATCAGACTCCACCCCCCCCCCCTTTTTTCCCCACTAGGGGGATGTCCTGCTGGGGGGGGGGTCTGATCGCCGCCGGCTACCTGCACTTTCCGAGGGGGGCTCTTCAAAACCCCCTCCGCAGCGCTTTCCGCCCTCCCCGGCTTTCCCTCCCTCACCCTGTGAGAGGCACAGGACTGAGTTCCGTCCTGCGCCGGATAGGATAGGCTTCTGCCTATCAGGTGCCGGCGATCCCCGGCCAATCAGAGGCTGGGGATCGCCGATCTACGCCACGGCGCTGCTGCGCAGCAGCGCCGTGTGATGTAAACAGCGGGGATTTCTTCCCCGGATGTTTACATTATGCGTGCGAGCCGCAATCGGCGGCTCGCACACTGTTCACGGAGGCAGTCTCCGTGAACTAGCATGGAAAGGCCGCTCGATCGAGCGGCCGTTTCCATGCTATACCACTAACGACCCGCCGACGCCTATCGGCGTTAGGCGGTCGTTAAGTGGTTAAACAATACCAGTTGCTCGTCAGTCCTGCTGATCTCTTTGGCTGCAGTAGTGGCTGAATCACACACCTGAAACAAGCATGCAGCTAATCCAGTCTGACTTCAGTCAGAGCACCTGATCTTCAAGCTTGCTGAGGGGCTGTGGCTAAAAGTATTTGACACACAGGATCAGCAGGAGAGTCAGGCACCTTTTGTATTTTTAAAAGGAAAAATCCATATCCTTCTCATTTTAGGTTCCTTTTAAGGCCTCTTGCACACTACATGCGATTCAGATTCCGATTAGCGATTTATTTATTTTTATTTTTTTATCGATTTTCACATGCGATTCTTATTTCCGATTTGTAATTGGTACTGCATGCTGCGGTTTTTGCTGCGGTTTTTCTTTTGATAGTATCCAGGGAAATTCGGTATCTCAAATCGGATTTGCAGTGTGCAGCTGTGATCTTAAAATCCCACTTAACAGTGGCAGCAAAACTGCTACCTAGGTTTGCCACTCGATACTTGCCTGTAGGGTTTTTGTTTGTTTACTTAGTTACATAATTATTTGGGTTGAAAAAAGACATACGTCCATCGAGTTCAACCAGAGAACAAAGTACACCACCAGCCTGCTCCCTCACATATCCCTGTTGATCCAGAGGAAGGCGAAAAACCCTTACAAGGCACGGTCCAATTAGCCCCAAAAGGGAAAAAAAATCTTTCCCGTCTCCAGATGGCAATCAGATAAAATCCCAGGATCAACATCATTAGGCATAACCTAGTAATTGTAGCCATGGATGTCTTTCAACGCAAGGAAAACATCTAAGCCACCTTTAAATGCAGGTATAGAATATGCCATAACTACTTCCTGTGGCAATGCATTCCACATCTTAATCACTCTTACTGTAAAGAACTGGCTAAAACGTTTTTCCTCCATGCCCAGATCATGTCCTGTAGATTTTTATATTGCCCTCTGATGTATTTATACATGTTAATTAGATCCCCTCTAAGGCGTCTTTTCTCTAGACTAAATAAACCCATTTTATCTAACCTTTCTTGGTAAGTGAGACCTTCCATCCCACGTATCAATTTTGTTGCTCGTCTCTGCACCTGCTCTAAAACTGCAATATCTTTCCTGTAATGTGGTGCCCAGAACTGAATTCCATATTCCAGATGTGGCCTTACTAGAGCGTTAAACAGGGGCAATATTATGCTAGCATCTCGAGTTTTTATTTCCCTTTTAATGCATCCCAAAATTTTGTTAGCTTTAGCTGCAGCGGCTTGGCATTGAGTGCGATTATTTAACTTATTGTTGAGTACTCCGAAGTTCTTCTCAGAGTTTGATGTCCCCAACTGTATCCCATTTATTTTGTATGGTGCTAGACCATTGGTATGACCAAAATGCATGAATTTACATTTTTCAACATTGAATTTCATCTGCCATGTATGTGCCCATATAGCCATCCTATCCAGATCCTGTTGCAATATGACACTATCTTCCTGAGAGTTGATGATTCTGCACAATTTTGTATCATCTGCAAAAATAGCAACATTGCTCACTACTGAATCTACAAGGTCATTAATAAATAAATTGAAAAGCAGTGGACCCAGTACAGACCCCTGTGGGACCCCACTGCTAACCGTCTCCCATTTTGAGTTTGATTCATTGACCACAACTCTTTGTTTTCTGTCCATTAGCCAGTTCCCTATCCAGCCACACAGACTCTTCCCCAGTCCTTGCATCCTCAACTTTTGCACCAGTCTTTTGTGGGGAACAGTGTCGAAGGCCTTTGCAAAGTCCAAGTATATCACATCTAAAGCATTCCCAATATCCACATTGGCATTCACTACCTCCTAAAAGCTGAGCATGTTAGTCACAGGACCTGTCTTTAGTAAACCCATGTTGATGCTGAGAAATAAGATTTTCTACTATGAAGTCATGTATACTATCTCTTAGTAACCCCTCAAATAGTTTGCATACAACTGATGTTAAGCTTACAGGTCTATAATTTCCTGGATCTGATTTTTTGCCCTTCTTAAACAATGGGAAAGCGTGTGCTGTTTGTTTTTATTTTGTTTTTTTCCCCCCTTTCAATAAAATAAAAGCAGAAGTGGTAATAGTGACTGGTAGCTTGATGGCCATGTACAGCTGCAGTTTGGTTCCCGTTTTTATTAATGTCAAAGCAAACCTAAACTAGGCTCACTGGATCACATCTCTTCAGTGTTCTACATACCATAATCAGTTATCCTCTGCCTCAAAGCATCTCTTAAATAATTTTGTTAGGTGGGCAGGTAAGCTTGCTTCTGAGTGATTTAAAAAAAAATCCACAAGGTAGGAAGTATGGATTTTTAAGGAATGGTACTTCAGAGACATATGTACATAATTCTGCTTCAGATGAAGATATACATTTTATTTAATATTTTGTTTTCAGTTACAATAGAATACATGTGCATCTCAAGCTGTAATGCTCGGTCCACACTTGTCCAGTTGCAGATTGGATCCATTTTGAAAAAAAAATTTCTCCCTGGTTTTCTGCAAAATGTCCTTTTTTGCAGCATATGTTTGTCAGTCCGTGGAAACCAGTTGTGGGTGGAGGTGTCGAACTGGAGGGGGAAGCAGCACAGTGGCAGGGAGGGGGTCAGCCCACCTCCCTCACCTGTGTCCCGCCGCCCGCAGTCCTCCTCTTGCTATGTCCGCTATAGCAAAATGGCGAAGGACGAGCGGGGAAGCATTACCTTCCTTTTTCTGCTCACCGTGTGACTTCCTGCAATGCCGCCTTCTAGTGGGCGGCATTGCAGGAAGTCACGCGGCGAGCAGAGGAAGAAGGGTAATTGCTTCCCCCCTCGCCTGCTCATTGCAATTTTGCTATAGCGGACATAGCTGGAGTGGGGGTGGGTGTACCCAGGTGAGGGAGGGGGGCTAACTCCTCCCCTGCCGCTGTGCCCGCTGCCCCCCTTCCTGGCTGCTTCTCCCTCCAGCATACTAGGGCACCTATGGAGGTGATGTAGAGGGGAGGAGCAGGCAGTAGGCAATCCGGATCTGTCTGTGTAGAGAGAGCTCAGTTTTTGCATTGCCTTCCACTACCCCTCATGTATCCGGGCTCCATGAAGTCCTATCCGGGGTCCGTGAGGTACCAACAAATCCGGACCCCACGTTTAGTTTTTCAAGCCAGATTCCTGTATCAGTTTTTTAATTAGGTGAAGACGGCTACTATTTTTAACATTGTTATCCGTGGCTCTGTTTTTGGTCCGGGCCCAAAAACTGAGCTATGGCTACGTTTTACCAACAAGTGTGAACCCTTCCCTTAGTCCTTATGTCTTTGTGTGCTGGATTGCTTCAAGAAAACTAGAAATTGCTTCCACATCAGCAGCAGGCTGGTGTGATCCCAGCTAGCTGCGTAAAGTGGATCTCCATCCACATTACTGAAGTAAATAGCTTGGAGCTTTTCCCACAAGGAAAGGGGGGGGGGGGGGTTTGCAAGGTGCTGGAAATTGAGTGATGCGGGGTCTTCGGGACACCTTTGTGGGACAAGATACTGTAGGTAAGTATAATTTTTTTTTAATTTCTCTTACAGCAAGGCTGGAGGATATTGTTCATGTGGATGGAGAACCACTTTAAGCTGCTGCATCTAAATTCCTGATTTTGGTTGTTTATAAATGGCTTTAGAAAGTAGGCTAAATGCCAAGTACTGGGAGAGGAACACTGGCATCAATTCTGTTGCCGTTGTTAAATGGGGGCTTTAATAAAACAAGAGTAAAATGTAATAAACCGAACATTTATATAGCGCTTTCTTCCTGTCACACTCAAGCGCTGCAGCCTCTAGGACATGCTCAAGAGGCCAACCTGCAGTGTTGGGGAGTCCTGCCTTGAACTCCTTACTAAATAGGTACTGACCTATGCTGATTTTGAGGAAGACATATATATAGTGTATATAATATAGCCATTTAATTGTTGTCCTTTCTTTAGAATAAAGCAAGCTTTAGGCGCAGGAAGTACAGTGTACCAGTATTGCAGTAGCAATGTTCAAATTATAGGCTTCGACTTTTGTGTAAATGAGCTGCTGTTGCAAACCAGGCCCATATGCAATTTTTTCTACTGTATTTTCTCCTGGGAGATAATTTTCGGTCTTTAAAATAATTTTTCAGCGCTTTGCAACTAAAAAGTAGCAAAAAAGTGAAAAAGCACTATCAAAATTATTTTGAGTATTTTCTTGCTTGCTGGTGATTTAAAATGCATTTTGACAATTTTGAAAAGTCACCTAGAAAAAACTGAGAAAAAGTTAATTGCATATGGGCCTTGGTATCTTATGGAAACAAAACCAATTGTGCACATAGTGCATTATTGATTGGGCTGTACTTGTGGTGGTTTTTTTTTTTTTTTGTTTATCAAAAGTGGCACTTTTAAGTAAGGGCTGAAACTATGGATCATCATGCGTTAAAATGGTGAAATTAACCTAGGTACATTATTAAAGGGAAGATCCGAGCAATTTAAAAATAAAAAAAAAATCCACCTACCTGGGGCTTCCTCCAGCCCCCTGTATCCGTCCTGTGCCTGCGCCGCATCACCATTGGCTCCAGGTCCCTCTCAGGTGGAGATGCAGACCTCGCCAGGCCGGCTTCTGGGTCAGCTTCTCTTGCGCTCCAGCATTTGTCTCACTGCTTGCGCTGATGTCATTCGGACTGCATGGGCGCAGTACAGTCTGGATGATGTCGGTGCGACTCTGAGAGCCGCTCGTGCAGGCACAGTGGACATCCTGCGCCGTAGGGGACCACAGTCCACTGGCAATGAGGAGCTGCGACGAGGGCACATGACGGCTGGCAGGGCCTGGAGGAAGCTCGAGGTAAATGGATTTTTATTTTTTTTTTTAAATTGGGTCGGTTGTGTCCGTTCCGTGTTGCTTGCAGCATTTTGCCGCAATTCTTGAGCGGTCGCGGTACAGTGCTAATCAGGATTGTCGGGAATCGCGAATGTGTCCAGTGATTTTTTTTTTTTATTTATTTTTTTTTACTGC
This sequence comes from Hyperolius riggenbachi, assembly GCF_040937935.1. Classification (NCBI taxonomy): domain Eukaryota; kingdom Metazoa; phylum Chordata; class Amphibia; order Anura; family Hyperoliidae; genus Hyperolius; species Hyperolius riggenbachi. The sequence continues at coordinate 302,837,026 of NC_090646.1, read as the reverse complement.
GCTAATCAGAGTAAAATCACCCGTGCAAAACCGTTCTCTATTTCTCTAGTGTCAATAGGCCCTTAAGGAAGGACCAAAAGAGGTCTGTAAAAACTTCAATTCAGCCTCCACATAATGTCCCTTATCTCACTCCCAGCATACTATACATGTTGCACTTTGCATTGGTGGGGATGAAATGTTATGCTACTGTCATATAACAATGGGGAATAGTAAGCAGTGAAACTGCAATTCCATTCTTGGGTGAAAATTTCACTTTTTTTTTTTTTTTAAATTCTGCGCTAAATTTAATTCTCAAGTAGTTTAAAAACACTGCTGTCCAAAATAATGAATGTCCTGGCCAAGTGGTCTCGTAGCTGTCCAGCTGTTTTGTTAATCTAGTACAGTGATCTCCCCCGAAATCTTTTCTAGCGGGTGGGGTGCGATTTGCTTAAAACATAGGAGGAGGAGGCGGCGAGCTGATGGCAGCTGGGTATTCACCAAAATTAGCCGGGTGAAGCACCCGGCTAAAAGAGCCTGGGGTGAACACTGTAGAGTAGCTGTATTCAAGGACATATAGCAATATGCACAAAGCCAACTCCGCAGGTAGCCAAGCTGTACTTGTACTGGCCGCGCTCTTCTGTACATGCGTGGCTCAGTCACGCGCACGCTCCTGACTCAGGAGCGCAGTATGCTCCTGAGCTTGGCTGGGTCGCACATGTGCAGAAGCGCATGGCTTGCTCGTCTGCTGGGAAGAATTCTAAGAGAACCGTGCAGCCGGAGAGAACAGTGAAGAGCCCCATGCACCTCATGGGACTAGAGTAAACCCCAGGTAAGTATAAATTCAGATTCAAGCCATCTCAGGTACACTTTAAGGGGATGTTGGGGTGGCCTCTGTACACATGCTGGATTCTCGGTTGAGCTAGTGTTTATTGGCCCAGTTCAATCTAGACTGTGTACATAGCTTTAGGCTGTAGACACACCATGAGTGATTTCTAAGTGCTTTTCTTTAAATTGCAGCAATAACAAATTTTTGTTATGGTTGATTGTTGCAATTTTTTTTATGGTTGTTAGATTGTTGCATTCTAACTGCTAAACAGCAACCAGTACAACTGCCATCTTCATGTTTGCTATTTCCCTGCATCAGTGTTTTACTACAGCTAACATCTAGAAATATGCCTGAAGAAGGGGACTAGATCCCAGAAAGCTTGCATTATTTAACTCTATCAGTTAGCCATTAACCACTTTCCCCCACGCGTATGAATTTCTCCGTCCCTTTTTCCATCCTTTAACCCCCAGGGACGGAGAAATCCGTACTTTGCGCACTCCCGCCGCGCTCCCGCTCGTAAATACGCCGCCCGCCGCTAGTAAACACGCCGCCGCCCGCTCGCCCGGAGATCAATGAACGGGAAAATCCATTCCCGTTCGTTGATCTAAGCCCCGCAATGATCCGCTGCTCTCCGATGGCCAGCGCGATCATTGTGATCTTACCCAGCCTCCAAGTACTTCCTCCAAGCTTCCGGAAGGACGCTTGGAGGTCGCATTAAAACAAAAAGTTACTGTGGCCAAATGGTAAAACTACACCCTACACATTTTTCACATACAAATTACTTTTACACAAAAAATTAACTCATTACCTCCCACACTCCCAATTTTTTTTTTTTTGTAATTAAAAAAAAATAAAAAAATGTACAATAAAAAAAATACATAGTTACCTTAGGGACTGAACTTTTTAAATATTTATGTCAGGAGGGTACAACACTGTTACTTTATAAACTATGGGCTTGTAATTAGGGATGGACGCAAAACTGAAAAAAATGCACCTTTATTTCCAAATAAAATATTGGCGCCAAACATTGTGATAGGGACAATTTTATAACAGTTTTATAACCGGGACAAAAGGGCAAATACATTTCATGGGTTTTAATTACAGTAGCATGCATTAATTAAAAACTATAATGGCCGAAAACTGAAAAATAATTTTTTCCCAGATTTTTCCTATTTTCCCATTAAAACACATTTAGAATAAAAAAATTCTTGGCATAATGTCCCACCTAAAGAAAGCCTAATTAGTGGTGGAAAAAACAAGATATAGATCGTTTAATTGTGATAAGTAATGATAAAGTTATAGACGAATGAATGGAAGGAGCGCTGAAAGGTGAAAATTGCTCTGGTGGTCAGGGGGTAAACCCCCTCAGTGGTGAAGTGGTTAAAAGGTATTACTTTTACAACACTGTTTTTTTCTACCTGCAATTTTACCGCAATTTTAATGCAAGTAAATGGGAGAGGTTTTTTCAAAAACCGCCCAGAAAGCTCTTGTTGGTCAGAAAAGCATTCAGAAAGCGTGCTCATAGTGTGTTACAGCCAGTTTGGAAGCAAAATCTGCCAAAGCTAGTAGCAGTGAATGCTTTCCTAGCTCCAGATGTGGGGCAAAGATTGGGGGGGGGGGGAATTAGTCGTTAAAACAGGTGGGGAAATGTAAGGTTTAAGAGTGAATTTTCCTCTTAACCTCTTGACGACCAGCTAACGCCGATTGGTGTAAACTGGTTGTCTGTGGGCTTCCATGGAAACGACGAGCGGCCGTTCCATGTCAGTTCACGGGGGGTGTCTCCGTGAACTGCCTGCGAGCCTACGATCGCGGCTCGCAGGCGAAATGTAAACCCGCGGGGAAGAAATCCCCGGTGTGTACACTGCACGGCGCTGCAGCAGCGCCGTAAAGGAGATCGGCGATCCCCGGCCTCTGATAGGCCGGGGATCGCCGCCGTCTGATAGGCTGAAGCCTATCAGAGGCGGTACAGGATGTATCGCCGTCCTGTACCGCTTACAGAGCCAGGGAGAGGGGAATAGCGCTGCGGAGGGGGGCTTTGAGGAGCCCCCCCCCGCAAGGCACAGCAGAGCACCCCAGCAGCACAATCCCCCTAGTGGGGAAAAAAAGGGGGGAGGGGGGGGAAGTCTGATCCCCCTGCCTGCAATACGATTTGTGCTGGGGGCTGAAGAGCCCACCCAGCACAGATCAATAGGAAACCACTTGGTCGGCAAGTGGTTAAAATTCAGAACTTTTTAGATTTGTGTGCAGATTGGCTCTAAATTCCTGTACTTTTACACTTCTGAACGATTAATAGGCTTTTGGTTTGTTTTTTGCTGCAGTTCTTGTGAATTTTTTTCCCTTAATAGATATTTTGACCATTTTGCATACAATCATTTTATGTTAAGAATATTTACATTTTATTTGATTAAAGGGACTCCGAGCAGTGCAGAAACTATGGAAAGATGCATATCATTTTAAAGCTCTTTCTCCTCTTTCCAATCATATATAAACCGCTGCCCTACGCCTTTTAGTTTTCGCTATTTTCGCGATTGAAATTGCCGCGACTGTGATTTCAATCGCGAAAATAAAGAAAACTAAAAGGCGTAGGGCAACGATTTAGGTGTCGCCAGAAAGAGGAGAAAGAGAGCTTTAAAATGATATCCATCTTTCCATAGTTACATTGTATTACACAGGGTGACTTTTTCTGCTGAATGGAGCTGCTGACACTGGGGAAAGTGTCGTCCTGTGTAATACAAGTAACTATGTAAAGATGGATATCATTTTAAAGCTCTTTCTCCTCTTTCTGGCGACACCTAAATCGTCGCTCTACGCCTTTTAGTTTTCTTTATTTTCGCGATTGAAATCGCAGTCGCGGCAATTTCAATCGCGAAAATAGCGAAAACTAAAAGGCGTAGGGCAGCGATTTATATATCATTGGAAAGAGGAGAAAGGGAGCTTTAAAATGATATGCATCTTTCCATAGTTTCTGCACTGCTCGGAGTCACTTTAAGTAAAATAAACTCCCAAGCCAGGTTTTCTTTTTTTTTTTCCTTTTCTTTCTTTGATTATTTTGCATTTAAAAACATTACATTTTGATTTTGTGTTGCTTTTCTTTTAGTCTATTCAGATTTTGTTTTTCACGGCTTTTCAGTGCTTTAACTTCTTGAAAAGAAAAAAAGGCACATGCACCATACCGTCCTTGCGCAACTGTGATTTATTGCAACATCTTCTGTATCATATCCATACAAAAGAATCGCTCATAGCGTGTCGTGGGTGCAGGCAGCTAAAGCAGCCGTGGGAGTGGATGAGGGGTGGCGGGCACTGAAATGGGACAAACTTTTTTTTTTTTTTTTTGCTTTTCAAGAAGTTGGTGACATCTCCCCATCTACACGATGCGATTCTTTGTGCGATTCGATTACGATTCTATTTACGATCCATTTAAATCCGACATGCCCGATTGGGATTTGATTCGATTCAATTCGATTTGCCATTGTTTTGCAGTGGCAAATCGAATCCCGATCAGACACGTCGGATTTAATCGGATCGTAAATAGAATCGTAATCGAACGTCACAAAGAATCAAATTGTGTAGATTGGGCTTTACTTCAGAGACTATTTACATGGCGCACCCATCAAGCATCTGAATCCTGAATCGCTGCAGCGGTAGTGAGTAATGTTTTCTACACTTTCTTGCTAAATACTGTATAATATTGAGGCACTTTCTATAGTCTTCTATTGCAGCGTTTTCAGTGCTTTTTTTTCAGGCTATACAGGTAGATGCATTTTATGTACCTGGTATTTGTGTGGAGAAAAAAAACAAACTTAATGTGGCTTTGTGTGTGGTGCTGTGACATACGTCACCATCCTCCTCTGTTCAGCCAAAATATTTGACTGAGCAGCAAGTAGATAATGGGCGGGGAGGGAGTGTCAGTACTTCCTGCTCTGCCTATCCTTAGTTTTGCCTCCTCCACTCACCGTTCATGGTTCCTATATGCTGTTACAATACACAGCGCCCTGGGGAGCAGGTGCTCTGGGCGATCTTGTGGTAGTTAAGGTCAGAATAGTGTACTAATACAGCTATTAATGCACTATTCTGCGCTCAGCTACCAAAAGACCGCATGTAGCGTAGCTCCCCTTTGCACTCTGTACTGTAACAGCATATAGGAACCATTAGTGAGTGGAGGGGGCAGAAACTAATAACGGGCAGAGAGCAGGAAGTACTGACATTTCCTTTCCGCCCATCATCGACTTGCTGCTCAGTCGAATATTTCGGCAGAGCAGGGGGCACGGGTGCTGGAAAGGGAGGGTGATGCTGCACCACACACACACACACACAAAACCGCATTAAAAGTATGTTTATAATAATTCAGATTAGGGGTACTTAAAGCCCAGTTCACTGCAAATTATTTTTGAATGTCCTAGTATATGAAATAAAGTAATTTTGCCAGTGTTACAGAATTTCAACGCTCAGCAAGATCATGACCTTCTACAGAAAATGCCAGATTAAAAGTAATATTGAATGTATTGTGCTGATGACATGGCACCTTTTTAACCTCCCTGGCATTCTTATTCCCGCGACCCTACTGCCACGGGAAGGTTTTTTTTTTGTTTTTTTTTTTGCATTTTTTTTCTTTCTATTATGTAGCTAGCCTAGCGCTAGCTACATGATGCCCCCCTCTTTGCGCGCCCTCCCACCCCTCCGATTGCCGCTGCCGCCTATGCCCCGTCAGGAAATCTTGTTCTGAACGGGATTTCCTTCAGGGCTTACCCCGTCGCCATGGCGACGATCGCGATGAAGTAACGGCGTCGTGACGTCACAGGGCGTCCTGATCCACCTCTCAGCGCTGCCGGGCACTGATTAGCCAGGCTGTGCAGGAGTCCCAGGGGGAGCCCTGTTGCGCGTCGGGCATCAGCGGTGATCGCGTAGAACACGCAGCTAGCAAAGTGCTAGCTGCGTGTTTTTTAAAAAAATGTATTCACATTAGCCCACCAGGGCCTGAGCGGTGCCCACCAACGTGACTAGACGAGTTCAGCTCGTCCAGAACGCCAGGGAGGTTAAATTGGGTAGATCTAGGGATATAAAACTTTAAAGGACAACTGTAGTGAGAGGTATATGAAAGCGGCCATATTTATTTTCTTTTAAACAATACCAGTTGCCTGGCAGCCCTGCTGATCTTTTGCCTCTAATACTTTTAGCCATAGACCCTGAACAAGCATGCAGCAGATCAGGTAGGGGTGACAAGATTAGCTGTATGCTTGTTTCTGGTGTGATTTGGAAACATGTCTGCAGCCAAATAGAGCAGCAGGGCTGCCATGCAACTGGTATTGCTTAAAAGGAAATCAATATGGCAGCCTCCATATGCCTCTTACTACAGTCCTTTGAATAAGCACTGCTTAAAGGCAACTGAAGCGAGGGATATGGAGGCTGCCATATTCATTTCCTCGTAATACCAGTTGCCTTGCAGCCATGCTGATGTATTTGGCTACAGTAGTATCTGACATTGTCAGATCAGACACATTAGCTGCATGCTTGTTTCAGGTGTGATTCAAACACCTTATCTGCTGCATGCTTGTTCAGGGTCTATGGCTGAAAGTATTAGAGGCAGAGGATCTGCAGGACAGCCAGGCAACTTTATATTATAAGGAAATAAATATGGCAGCCTCCATATCCCTCTCGCTTTGGTTGTCCTTTAACTAGGTTGAGGACAAGTATTTATTCTGTAACCTATCTTCCAGGTCATCTCAGAACCGCATCCATCAGAGGTTACCTCCCCACCCCCATCTTGACAGGAAGTAGAGTAGCATATTCAAAATTAGCCACAGGGATATACATATGTTACCATACCACAAACGTTAAAGTTCCTCGTCTCGATTTAAACTGTGAAGCCTGCGGGGGAACGAGACCGGGAAGGCTCTATAGGACCCAGAGCCTACCCTCTCCTTAGGTGAGTATCTGTTTTTTTTATTTTCTTTAAAGTAGCATGAATAAATGTTTAAAATTTGAGTTAGAAAATACAGGTTTTAATGTTTAGCCATGCCTTCTCCAGAAAACTGCCATGGCAGTTTGCTAACATTGCAAAGGCTTCTAAGGTATTGGCCTCAATTCACTAAGCTTTATCAAACACTTTATCAAAGGTTTGATAATTTACCTCATGGGTAAAATCTAATTTTGAATATACCAAGGTTTTGATCAACAACAAATAACATTTGTAAAGCGATTTTCTCCCATGGGACTCAAAGCGCATAAGCATGGCTCCGACCATCGTGGTACAGAGGAAGAATTTTATAAATCTGGAAATGCTAGGCTAAACAGGTGGCTTTTCAGTCTGGATTTGAATAGCTCCAGGGATGGTGCTGTCTTTACTGGGTGTGGCAGGGAGTTCCAAAGAGTAAGGGCAGCATGACAGAAGGCTCTATCTCCAGATTTTTTGAGGTGCACTCTGGGAGTGACCAAGTTTATAGAACTTGCTGATCTGAGGTTGTGAGAGGTGTGGCGCAGCTTCAGCAGGTCCTTCATGTATCCAGGGCCCAGATTGTGCAGGGATTTGAATGTCAGCAGTCCAATCTTGAAGAGTATTCTCCATTCTACTGGTAGCCAGTGCAGTGAGCGAAGGATCGGTGTAATGTGACAGTGGCGAGGCTGGTTTGTTAGCAATCTGGCAGCAGCATTCTGCACTAATTGCAGGCGACACAGGTCCTTTTTGGGGAGGCCAGCAGAAAGGGCATTGCAGTAGTCCAGCCGTAATGTGATGAAGGCGTGGATTAGGGTTGGAAGATCCTCTGGGGGAATCCGATGTTTAATCTTTGCAATGTTCTTCAGATGAAAGAAGGAAGATTTAACTACAGATCAAATTTGGTTTCTGAAACCCAATTCCCCATCGATTAGTACGCCAAGGCTGCGCACAAGGTTGGAGCGGTTTATGTCTGAATTCCCAATCCTGATTGGTGTTGCTTTAGGATAGAGCTGTTTTGATGGCGAGTGCTGGCTTTGGACAAACAGGACCTCAGTTTTGTCAGCATTCAGTTTCAACCAGTTATCATTCATCCATGCCTGCAGCTCAGCTAAGCAAGAGTTTATTTTTGGGGTAGGATCTGTTCCACCAGGTTTGAAGGACAGGTATAGCTGTGTGTCATCGGCGTAGCAGTGGTACGTCAGGCCATGACGTAGGATAAGTGTACCGAGTGGCAACATGTAGATTGCAAACAGCAGAGGGGATAGGATTGATCCTTGTGGCACTCCGAATTGTAGAGGTGCAGGTTTGTACATTATAGAACCTAGGGATACTCTGTGTTCTGTCAGTCAGGAATGATCTGAACCACTGGAGGACTGATCCACTGATGCCACAGTACTCCTGCAGTCTGTTAAGCAGGATTTCATGGTCAACTGTATCAAAAGCCGCTGAGAGATCCAACAGGATTAGGATGGAGCATTCCCCTCTGTCCCTTGCCATGAGCAGATCGTTGCAGACTTGGATGAGGGCTGTTTCACAGCTGTGGTGTTTCTTAAAGCCAGATTGTAGAGGGTCCAGGATGTTGTTTACTGACAGCCTGGTTTCAAGTTGCCGATAGACAGCCTTTTCAATAACTTTACCTACGAAGGGGAGGTTGGAGACAGGTCTGTAGCTGCTCATAGCATCTGGATCCATGGAAGGTTTTTTAAGAAGGGACTTGATGATTCCTTCTTTTAGAGAGGTAGGAAACCTCCCTGATTGCAGAGGGCAATTTACTATTTTGTGAAATGCTGGACCAAGCAGGTAAGGGCATTTCAGCATATGTTTAGTTGGTCCAGGTCGCAGGTTGTCTGGCGGAGGCGACGGAGGATGTCTGAGATCTCTTCCTCACTAGTACTTTTGAAGTCAGTCCAGGGTGTTAGGTTGTTTTTGCCACTATTTCCAGGAGTTGAATAAGTCTTAGGTGCTGTGGACTGAATGAGAGACCGAATAGAGGATACTTTGTCAGCAAAGTAGCATGCAAATTTCTCGCATAGCTTCTTTTGAGGGAGTTATAGTAGGTTTTAGACAGGATGGGTTACATAGTCTATCAACTGTGCGAAATAGTTGGGCTGGCCTTTTGGGGGCCTTTGCGATGATCTGTGATAGGTAGGAGGATTTTTTCTTGGTGATCGCATTTTGGTAGCTTTCCAGGTGAGACAAGGGTGTGTTTATCTTTTGAATTCTGAGATTTTTGCCACTTCCTTTCTAGTCTGCGTACTTCTTTCTTTAGGTCCTTTAGTGAGCTGTCAAACCACCGTGCATGGTGAAGTGGTGTAGACCGTTTAATGCGAACTGGAGCAAAGGCGTCATAGGCAGATGACACTGCATGGTTGTACATCAGGACCATGGAGTCTGGGTCTACGCAATGATTGGTTAATGCGTCAATTGAGGGCAGTGTTGCCAACTCATCCCTTTAATTACTGACGCATATGAATTATACAGGTTTTGTGGCTAGGTAGATGCAGTTAAGGCACTAATTATGTGCAAATAGCCCCAGAACCTGTATAACTTAGATGTGTCTAATTAAAGGGATGAGTTGGCAACACTGGTTGAGGTTATTCTGAACGTGCTGGGGTGAGACATCTTTCAGAGAACGGTATTTTATGAGTTCTTTCCCTCTGTGTTTTATCGCTGGTGCTGTCAGAGAGAAGTGGATGGTGTGGTGGTCTGACCATACCACTGGGTTTATATCCATGTGTGATATTAAAAGTCCGGAATGAAATAGAAGATCCAGGGTGTGCCCTTTCTTGTGGGTGGGGAGGTTGACAGCCTGAGAGAAACCCAGTTTACTCATTATGAGAAGTAGTTCACTTCCTAGGCGGGAATCGTGATCTTCCACCCATGCATTGAAGTCTCCCAAGATGATCCATCTAGGGTGTTCCACTGTTAGGCAGGATAAGAGTTCAGATATTTCCTTAAAGGCTGGACCATTTTTTGGGGGAGGTATATGAGCAATATGTTGATGTTTACTTCTGCTGGCAGTTGGGCTGCAAGACATTCAAAGGTTTCAGTGGGGCCTATTGGCAGGGGCCTTATGTTCAAAGAGGATCTGAAGCATATGGCAACCCCCCCCCCCCCCCCCCCCACCCTTGCGGACTTCTCTCACAGTGCAAGACTGAATAATTGGTCAGCACGGTTGCTTCAAGAGTTGGGCCTGCATGTTTCCCAAGCCAGGTCTCTGTCAAAAAGGTCAAATCAGAGAGCTCTATTAGGTCATGTATAGTTGCAGTCTTATTATTTATCGATCTGGCATTGCAGAGTGTAGCGGTGATTGAGCTTTTCTGGGGACAACTATGGTTTTTTTTATACTTGGATCCACTACCTTTCCTCCCCCTTCTGCTTTTCTTGAGTATCTCAAAGGATTTTAAAGAACAAGCGACACCCATGCTAACCTAGAAATAAAAAACACATATATAAGTAGATAAATACTACTTCTACTTACATAACAGATGTATTGTACTTTCCACGTAAAGATTCCGGTGAATTTTACAAAGGAAAAGCAGAAAATCCTATTCTAGGCAGTGGCCATTTTGCCAAGCTAATGCTGACCTCATATCCTCCCTGACTCTTGTTTTCCCCCCTCCCTTCTCTTGCTCATTGTGTATTCATTAGCTGCCCTCCTCCCAGAGTCTTTTTTTTTTTTTTTTTTACACATCCAATCACTGAGTCACCTCAGCCTTGCTTGTAAACACAAGTGATAAGAGGGTGTTTCTGATAAGCAGTTGGCAGGGAAATAAATGGAAGAGGAGGAATATATTATAGATAAAAAGAACTCCCAGCATTCAACTCTTTGGCACTAGGGCCAGTGTTTCTAAAGAATGTGACAACTCCAAACCATAACAGCAAAAAAAGTTTTGCAAGTTTTGAATCCAGGATTAGCATCTTTATCACTTAATACACTCAGACCAGTTGCTGTTGAAATTTGATTTTTATGGTGACAATACCGCTTTAAGAGGAGAGCTAGTGAGGTGTTAATTTGTAATGGATTCTTGGGAGGGCAGGCAGAGAGAAGATCCTTTGATGAGTATTTGTATGTTGACATTAGAGACAATAGACTTGTTTAGATAACTTTTACTTCTGGAGTCCTGCTGAGATCAAAGCGGATCTTTGCAAAATCCTTTCATTCCTACACAGAGTAAAGGCCCATACAGATGTCTGATTTCCGCGAACGACGAGTCGTTTGAACGTTCCGTCGTTCGCCCGCTAAATCGGGCGTGTGTACAGACTATCATTCGCTTGATAAGAGTGAGTTTGAGCGATCCGCTGGGCGGATCGCTCAAACTTACTCTTATCAAGCGAACGATAGTCTGTACACAGCCCGATTTAGCAGGCGAACGACGATGTTCAAACGGCCCGTCCGCGGAAATCCGACGTGTGTATGGGCCTTTAGAGCATAGATTTATTTTAAGTAAAGTTCCTGGTTTTAGAGTTAGATGATAAATGATAACATAAATGTGGAAAATAGTCACTTGGTGCATATGCCTTGGATAATGTATAAAGGATTACTCACAGGGTGGAGTGAGGACAATCACAGGCAATCAAGTCTTCAGAGAGGTTGAAGGTCTTGTTTCAGGTCAGCTGTTAGAAGGCTTGGTGTGTTCAGCAGTGGTAAGCTTCATGGAGGATTTCAATCCAGTTTAAATCTCTGCCATCCAAAGTAATCTGATTGTTCTGGTTGGTTGTAGTTGTAGCCTTGGTCGTGGTGGGGGGGCCCTCTTCACAGGTGAGCGGTGGCGATCGAAGACCACACGCACTTTATTTGGAGGAAATCTGCCCAGCAGGGCCAGAGATATCCGCCTCGGCGGCTATGGACGAGCTGAGCTCGTCCAAACCGCCAGGAAGGTTAACTGCCAAAATTCACCTGTTGCTTTAGGTCTGCTTAAAATCACATCGGAACTGAGAGGGATATGGAGTCTACCAAATTTATTTTCTTTAAAGGGAACCAGAGATGAACGATTCACACAAAATAAACATATCAGTTGATAGCTTGTAAAGAATAAATGCTCTACCTGATAATTTTGCCGCTCTGGTGTGCCTTTTTGAGTTTTTTTTATCCATTATTGCTCCAGGAAAAATCAAATATGGCCGCCGGCTCATATCCCTTCTCCTTACGGGTTATGAGTTGTTCTGGATGTGCTGTCTAGGCCATATGAGACTATGCTGCTATCTAGGCTAAATGCAGCCTTTCATCTATGTGCTTTCATTTTGGTATGATGTACAGCTGCCTGTTGGAAGTGTCTCTCATAGGAATGAAACTGCCGTTATTATCAGTATCTAGTGCACACAGGGATCATATTACAGCCACAGAGCTTCTCTCTCAGGAGCAGCAGCCTCTCCCATGTCATCACAGCTCTCAGTATGCAAAGCAGGAAAGCTAAGCCAGGTGAGGGGAAGGCTTGGGCTTGAAAAGACTACACAGAAGAGTGACTCAGCTATAATGATTCCAGGTCAAACCTCGACTGAATAGTCGGTGGATTCTTATCACAGTTGCTAATAGACTAATTAAGCAGATAACAATGAAACTAAAAGCAGGGTAGGTGTTTACTGTCATGTTCCCACTGATAAATGTAATAAAATACACGAGGGTGCTTCATCTCTGGTTCTCTTTAAAGCAATACAAATTACCTGGCTGTCATGCTGATCCTGATCTGTGTGCTTGTTCAGGGTCTATGGCTAAATTAATTAGAGGGAGATGTTTCCTACTGAAATCTGGGTTAGCCACATGCTGGTTTCCTTTAAAGAGAATCCGTATTCACAAAATGAAATATAAACAAACATCCCTGCCTGTTTGGGTCATCTCCTAGCCACCTCTGTAATATTTTCGCTGCTCTCCGCTGCAATAAAGAGGGTAAGAAAACAGTTTGATGATTGTCAGTTAAATCATGTGTGTATGATGATCTGCAGATCTCATAGACTATCATTGCAATTTGCAGGAACGGATATTTTGGCAGGAACAGATATTTTGCAGATACTGATCTTTTGTGTCTGTATAGCATCTGTGTGTGCAGCATCTTGCAAAGATTTTTTTCTGATGTGGAGTTCAGCTCCATAGAAAAGACTGTGAAGAGTATGGCTCTCATACTACATGAAGGGTGGTAAGATTGGTCTGTGATCTTTCATTTTCCAAAGACTATAGTCTGATGTGTGTATGAGCCTTAATTCAGGCATCTAATTGAAAACCTTCAGTGTCTCGATCATCTATAATTATATGTGCTATGTGTTAGGAATTCCACTTCATCCACAAAACCTTTTTCCTAATGCCTTCATAGCAGCACACATGGGTAGTGACTCCACCCCCAACTACCCAATAGGACCCTATGCCATAAAATATAAGACCTGAGGCCCACCCACTCTGTCTGTTTTTTTTTTTTTTCCGGTCCTCACCCTCATGGCCCTTAACATTTGCAGGCTTCTCTGGGAATTTTTTTTTACCGCTACCTAGCTGCATAATGTAGCTCTCTGCACGGGTAATTGCTCACTGTTTCAGGGTCTAATTGTTAATTTCTGGTGGGTGAGCCCTCATTCTGATGGTCTTTGGGGGATCTATTTAGCACCTGCATCCCTCTGACTGTCTCTATTGTTAATGCAGTTTCTGCCACACTCCTACCTTATACATCCTCCACCGGAGGATAATTCTGGCTAGCGTGGCCTTCCTTTTTTCTTTCCTCCTGTCCGCCCAGCATGGTGGTGGCCTCAGATCAGAGTGTGTGCTCCACTGCTTTGTGCATGTTTTGCAAGTCTGCGAATGTCTCAACGCTCCAGTCCAAAACGAATCAGCCCTCCCACGTGTCTTGATTAGATGCTTAACCACTTCCCGACCGCCGTATGTACAATTGGCGGCCGGGAAGTGCACCCCGCAAGGACCGCCGTATTGACAATTGGCGGCGGTCCTTGTAGGGGCATGGGCGGAGCGATCGCGTCATCAGTGACGCGATCCTCCGCCTGGCGCCGCTCACCCCGCCGCAACATCCCGCCGGCTATACGGAAGCGCCAGCGGGATGTTAACCCCGCGATCGCCGCATACAAAGTGTATAATACACTTTGTAATGTTTACAAAGTGTATTATACAGGCTGCCTCCTGCCCTGGTGGTCCCAGTGTCCGAGGGACCACCAGGGCAGGCTGCAGCCACCCTAGTCTGCACCAAGCACACTGATTTCCCCCCCCCCTGCCCCAGATCGCCCACAGCACCCATCAGACCCCCCCCCTGCCCACCCCCCCAGACCCCTGTTTGCACCCAATCACCCCCCTAATCACCCATCAATCACTCCCTGTCACTATCTGTCAATGCTATTTTTTTTTTTATCCCCCACCCTGCTCCCTGCCCCCTCCTGATCACCCCCCACCCCTCAGATTCTCCCCAGACCACCCCCCCCCTGTTTACTGTATGCATCTATCCCCCTAATCACCTGTCAATCACCCATCAATCACCCCCTGTCACTGCCACCCATCAGCCAGCCCCTAACCTGCCCCTTGCGGGCAATCTGATCACCCCCCCACACCAATAGATCGCCCGCAGATCCGACATCAGATCACCTCCCAAATCCATTGTTTACATCTATTCTCTCCTCTAAACACCCACTAATTACCCATCAATCACCCCCTATCACCACCTGTCACTTTTACCTATCAGATCAGACCCTAATCTGCCCCTTGCGGGCACCCAATCACCCGCCCACACGCTCAGATTGCCCTCTGACCCCCCCTTATCAATTCACCAGTGCATTAATTACATCTGTTCTTCCCTGTAATAACCCACTGATCACCTGTCAATCACCTGCCAATCACCTATCACCCATCAATCACCCCCTGTCACTGCCACCCATCAATCAGCCCCTAACCTGCCCCTTGCGGGCAATCTGATCACCCACCCACACCATTAGATCGCCCGCAAACCCGCCGTCAGATTACCTCCTAAATGTATTGTTTACATCTGTTATCTTCTCTAAACACCCACTAATTACCCATCAATCACCCATCAATCACCCCCTATCACCACCTGTCACTGTTACCTATCAGATCAGACCCTAATCTGCCCCTTGCGGGCACCCAATCACCCGCCCACACGCTCAGATTGCCCTCAGACCCCCCCCCCCCCCCTTATCAATTCGCCAGTGCATTAATTACATCTGTCCTTCCCTGTAATAACCCACTGATCACCTGTCAATCACCTGCCAATCACCTATCACCCATCAATCACCCCCTGTCACTGCCACCCAACAATCAGCCCCTAACCTGCCCCTTGCGGGCAATCTGATCACCCACCCACACCAATAGATCGCCCGCAGATCCGACATCAGATCACCACCCAAGCGCAGCGTTTACATCTATTCTCTCCTCTAAACACCCACTAATTACCCATCAATCACCCCCTATCACCACCTGTCACTGTTACCCATCAGATCAGACCCTAATCTGCCCCTTGCGGGCACCCAATCGCCCGCCTACACGCTCAGATTGCCCTCAGACCCCCCCCTTATCAATTCGCCAGTGCAATATTTACATCTGTTCTCCCCTGTAATAACCCACTGATTACCTGTCAATCACCCATCAATCACCCCCTGTCACTGCCACCCATCAATCACCCCCTGTCACTGCCACCCATCAATCACCCGCTGTCACTGCCACCCATCAATCAGCCCCTAACCTGCCCCTTGCGGGCAAACTGATCACCCACCCACACCAATAGATCGCCCGCAGATCCGACATCAGATCACCACCCAAGCGCAGTGTTTCCATCTATTCTCTACCCTAAACACCCACTAATTACCCATCAATCACCCCCTGTCACTGCTACCTATCAGATTAGACCCCTATCTGCCCCTAGCGCACTCAATCACCCGCCCACACCCTCAGAATGCCCTCAGACCCCAGCCCTGATCACCTCGCCAGTGCATTGCTTGCATCTATTCCCCCCTCTAATCACACCTTGAGACACCCATCAATCACCTCCTGTCACCCCCTAGCACACCTACCCATCAGATCAGGCCCCAATTTGCCCCGTGTGGGCTCCTGATCACTCGGCCAATCCCTCAGATCCCCCTCAGACCCCCTTCCGATCACCTCCCCAGTGCATTGATTGCATCTATTTTCCCCTCTAACCACCCCCTGAGACACCCATCAATCACCTCCTGTCACCCCCCTAGCACTCCTATCCATCAGATCAGGCCCAATACAACCTGTCATCTAAAAGGCCACCCTGCTTATGACCGGTTCCACAAAATTCGCCCCCTCATAGACCACCTGTCATCAAAATTTGCAGATGCTTATACCCCTGAACAGTCATTTTGAGACATTTGGTTTCCAGACTACTCACGGTTTTGGGCCTGTAAAATGCCAGGGCGGTATAGGAACCCCACAAGTGACCCCATTTTAGAAAAAAAGACACCCCAAGGTTTTCTGTAAGGTGTATGACGAGTTCATAGAAGATTTTATTTTTTGTCAAAAGTTAGCGGAAATTAATTTTTATTGGTTTTTTTTCACAAAGTGTCATTTTTCACTAACTTGTGACAAAAAATAAAATCTTCTATGAACTCGCCATACACCTAACGGAATACCTTGGGGTGTCTTCTTTCTAAAATGGGGTCACTTGTGGGGTTCCTATACTGCCCTGGCATTTTAGGGGCCCTAAACCGCGAGGAGTAGTCTAGAAAACAAATGCTTCAAAATGACCTGTGAATAGGACGTTGGGCCCCTTAGCGCACCTAGGCTGCAAAAAATTGTCACACGTGTGGTACCGCCGTACTCAGGAAAAGTAGTATAATGTGTTTTGGGGTGTATTTTTACACATACCCATGCTGGATGGGAGAAATTTCTATGTAAATGGACAATTGTGTGTAAAAAAAATCAAACAATTGTCATTTACAGAGATATTTCTCCCACTTAGCATGGGTATGTGTAAAAATACACCCCAAAACGCATTATACTACTTCTCCTGAGTACGGCGGTACCACATGTGTGGCACTTTTTTACACCCTAAGTACGCTAAGGGGCCCAAAGTCCAATGAGTACCTTTAGGATTTCACAGGTCATTTTGCGACATTTGGTTTCAAGACTACTCCTCACGGTTTAGGGCCCCTAAAATGCCAGGGCAGTATAGGAACCCCACAAATGACCCCATTCTAGAAAGAAGACACCCAAAGGTATTCCGTACGGAGTATGGTGAGTTCATAGAAGATTTTATTTTTTGTCACAAGTTAGCGGAAAATGACACTTTGTGAAAAAAAACTATTAAAATCAATTTCCGCTAACTTGTGACAAAAAAATAAAAACTTCTATGAACTCACCATACTCCTAACGGAATACCTTGGGGTGTCTTCTTTCTAAAATGGGGTCATTAGTGGGGTACCTATACTGCCCTGGCATTTTAGGGGCCCTAAACCGTGAGGAGTAGTCTTGAAACAAAAATGACCTGTGAAATCCTAAAGGTACTCATTGGACTTTGGGCCCCTTAGTGCAGTTAGGGTGCAAAAAAGTGCCACACATGTGGTATCGCCGTACTCGGGAGAAGTAGTATAATGTGTTTTGGGGTGTATTTTTACACATACCCATGCTGGGTGGGAGAAATACCTCTGTAAATGACAATCTTGATTTTTTTACACACAATTGTCCATTTACAGAGGTATTTCTCCCACCCAGCATGGGTATGTGTAAAAATACACCCCAAAACACATTGTACTACTTCTCCCGAGTATGGCGATACCACATGTGTGGCACTTTTTTGCACCCTAACTGCGCTAAAGGGCCCAAAGTCCAATGAGTACCTTTAGAATTTCACAGGTCATTTTGAGAAATTTCGTTTCAAGACTACTCCTCACGGTTTAGGGCCCCTAAAATGCCAGGGCAGTATAGGAACCCCACAAATGACCCCATTTTAGAAAGAAGACACCCCAAGGTATTCCGTTAGGAGTATGGTGAGTTCATAGAAGATTTTATTTTTTGTCAAAAGTTAGCGGAAATTGATTTTAATTGTGTTTTTTCACAAAGTGTCATTTTCCGCTTACTTTTGACAAAAAATAAAATCTTCTATGAACTCACCATACTCCTAACGGAATACCTTGGGGTGTCTTCTTTCTAAAATGGGGTCATTTGTGGGGTTCCTATACTGCCCTGGCATTTTAGGGGCCCTAAACCGTGAGGAGTAGTCTTGAAACGAAATTTCTCAAAATGACCTGTGAAATTCTAAAGGTACTCATTGGACTTTGGGCCCTTTAGCGCAGTTAGGGTGCAAAAAAGTGCCACACATGTGGTATCGCCATACTCGGGAGAAGTAGTACAATGTGTTTTGGGGTGTATTTTTACACATACCCATGCTGAGTGGGAGAAAGATCTCTGTAAATAAAAATTAACAAATTGTCATTTACAGAGATATTTCTCCCACCCAGCATGGGTATGTGTAAAAATACACCCCAAAACACATTATACTACTTCTCCTGAGTACGGCAATACCACATGTGTGGCACTTTTTTGCAGCCTAACTGCGCTAAGGGGTCCAAAGTCCAATGAGCACCTTTAGGCTTTACAGGGGTGCTTACAATTTAGCACCCCCCAAAATGTCAGGACAGTAAACACACCCCACAAATGACCCCATTTTGGAAAGTAGACCCTTCAAGGTATTCAGAGAGGGGCATGGTGAGTCCGTGGCAGATTTCATTTTTTTTTGTCGCAAGTTAGAAGAAATGGAAACTTTTTTTTTTTTTTTTTTTTTTTTCACAAAGTGTCATTTTCCGCTTACTTGTGACAAAAAATAATATCTTCTATGAAC
Organism: Hyperolius riggenbachi; assembly: GCF_040937935.1. Classification (NCBI taxonomy): domain Eukaryota; kingdom Metazoa; phylum Chordata; class Amphibia; order Anura; family Hyperoliidae; genus Hyperolius; species Hyperolius riggenbachi. Next base: position 302,818,488 of record NC_090646.1, on the reverse strand, counting down.
TCACTATGCCTCTCAGCGAATACTTTGGGATGTCTTCTTTCCAAAATGGGGTCATTTGGGGGGTATTTATACTATCCTGGAATTCTAGCCCCTCATGAAACATGACAGAGGATCAGAAAAGTCAGAGATGCTTGAAAATGGGAAAATTCACTTTTTGCACCATAGTTTGTAAACGCTATAACTTTTACCCAAACCAATAAATATACACTGAATGGGTTTTTTTTTATCAAAAACATGTTTGTCCACATTTTTCGCGCTGCATGTATACAGAAATTTTACTTTATTTGAAAACTCAGCACAGAAAGTTAAAAAAATCATTTTTTTGCCAAAATTCATGTCTTTTTTGCTGAATATAATAAAAAGTAAAAATCGCAGGAGCAATCAAATAGCACCAAAAGAAAGCTTTATTAGTGACAAGAAAAGGAGCCAAAATTCATTTAGGTGGTAGGTTGTATGAGCGAGCAATAAACTGTGAAAGCTGCAGTGGTCTGAATGGAAAAAAAGTGGCCGGTCCTTAAGGGGTAGAAAGCCCTAGGTCCTCAAGTGGTTAAGGGTGGATGATTTGGTGGTGTTCACTGGCTTTGTAAGAATGCTGACTGCTGCTGTAGCAGTTGCATTGCATCTGGTTTTCTTTATCTTTGGTAAGTGCTGTATTGCTGGGATGTTTCATGCTGATCCAGCCTACCCTGTATGCTATATCTCACTTCCTCCTTTTGCAGCCAAGTTTCTGCTGCCTTCTAATGAACATTCCAGCACCACCTACAGACGAGCAAATTAACAGATAAGGGGGGGGGGGGGGGGGGGGGGAGTGTGCAGGTAAGCCGTAAACAGTGATTGAACTTGTTCTGATGGTTAATTTCTTCTTTGCAGCCCGAGAAGATTGAACCAGACCCTCCAAAAGATCACGCTTCAAGAAGACAGGAGTGCTTGTAGTCCCTCTCCAATGTGGCAAAGGTCCTCCTCCTTTTCTAGATACCGCTCCAAGCAAAGCTGGGCATGTGGAGAGACCAAGTAATGCCAGGGAAAATAGTCTGTGCTAGGTGCTTTGCAGAAATGCGAAATGAACCAGAGGCAAACTATTGATAACGAAATGTTAAAGCTGGCGGTTTAGGAGTTGGACTACATTGCTAAAATGTCCCCACCGCCTGCACATTTGGGTGAAGCACAGCCTGTTCCTTCTACTCCTGCTTCAAATGTAACTTCAGACCTGTTCGAGGTAGGATTTGACCCCTCTTGTCCAGCCTTATATTAAAGCAAACCTGAAATGAAAAAAAAAAAAACTTGTGATGAAATGTATATGTAGTACGGATAAGGAATAAAACATTAGTAGCAAAGAACAGTCATTTTTATTTTGTTACATAGCTTTTCTTTTTTTTTTTACATTGCATCATACATAGAACCTTGTTATAGTAAACTCTGATATAGTAAACATTTGGATATACAGTATAATCTTGTTAAACTCTATAGTAAACATTTGGCTATAGTAAACTACCTCTCCAGGTCCCAGCCAATCTCCATTATAAGTCTATGGGAGCAACGCTTGGTATAGTAAACTGATATAATAAAACTTCTGTTATAGTAAATATGTTTTTTGGCCCCTATGTGACAGACTCTGGATATAGTAAACAGTGGGCGGCACATGCGTCATATGTCAGTGTGAAACCCATGGTTGGTTGCTCTCTTCAGGCTAGTTCTAAGTGAGAGGATGCATTTGTAAGACTAGAACAATGGCATCGGTGCTGGATATACAGTACTGTACAAATAAGCAGCCTGGGGGAAATGAGGAATAATGTGAACATAAACAGAGGATGCATTATAACGTCCACTTTGCAATCACCAATAAAAGTATTGTCCCAGGCCTCCCACAGGATTGTACACACGCCGACGTATCTCTTACCTTATTAGCGATGACGCTCTTGGTAGCGTGTGGCGTGCAGTATGGCTATTTTCCCTTGTAGTGCAGATGAGAGCCTACTGGCTGCAAAACTGAGAGTGGAGAGTAGCGTGCAAAGTCCTTTCCGCTGAAGTATTGGAGCCAATCACATTTTAGATGAGTGGCTTATTATAATTGGCTGCATTTAGAAGATAAGCTTCCTGATTGGCTCAAGTGTGAGCAGAAAGGTTTGCAGGACACTTGCTGCAAGTTCCACCCACAGAGGTATCAGAGCCACTCACAGGAAGCGAATTCCTGCTTCCACAGTAGTCCATAACCACTGCAATTTTTAAGGAGCCAGCCTGGCTATGCAGTACTAAGGTATACTTAATCTTGTAGTCAACCAAATGTGCAAATGTTTGTACTGTGCCTCCAACAGGAGGACAGAGTTGCTCCTTTGCAGCAGAGAATGTACCAGGGTGTGCTTGGCCATTTCTAGGACAATTTCTGATAAACTAAACTACATTTCTTGGCCCCTTGGAGTTTACTATAAATGGATTCTACTGTACAGTCAGCTGCAGTTTTAAAACCACCCTCTGTATTTTAAGCTACAAAGCAGAAAAAAGACCCTTTGCACGTTTCTGCAGTAAAACCTTATCGCAAGTTGTTTCTGTTTCTTCGCTCCCTTAATGCTTCAGAAAAACACGACTGTATTAGACCTACTGGTTCAAACAGCTCACAGAAGCTCTTTTGCATAACTGAAGGTTTTTTTTTTTTTTTGTGTGTAACTGTTCGGCTGGAAAAATGACTTTCTTTGCTATTAATGCCCTATTTCTTATCTGTACTACACATACAATTCATATCATAAGTTTTTCGCTTCAGGTTTGCTTTAAAGGAGTCATAAGGAGGTTTTAAGAACAATAAGTTCTACTTACCCAGGGCTTCATCCAGCCCTAAGCTCCCAGCATGTCCCTCACTGCAGCTCTGTGGTGAGCAGTACGCCTGTGAAACTTTCTGGTCCCTGGCGATGACGTCAGTGAATCACCGCCATGTGGACCAGAGCATACTGCGCAAGCACAGAACTAATGCTCCTGTGCAGTACGCTCCGGTCTACGCGGCGATGATTGAAAGCGCTGCTCGCGCAGGCGCAGTACAGACCAACCTCTAGGTCGGCCTGAAGTCCTCGCTGAGGACCGGGAAGCTTCACAGGCGAACGAATCACCGCGGAGCTGCAGTGAGGGATATGCTTGGGGCTGGACGAAGCCCTGGGTAAGTAGTACTTATTGTTCTTAAAACCCCCTGATGACTCCTTTAAGGCAGTGAGGGAGGCTATTGAGTGAGAAGAATATGATTATCCAGTCTTCCTCCCAAATGGTAAACAAAAGAAATATTAAAAACATTTAAAGAAGTCATCTGCGTCTTTTCCTTTGATGCACAAAAATTATGAAATTATTCTATACTAGTGGCAGGTGATTGAAAAAAAAGACACCTTTTTAAGCAACCTACGTTTAATGCGCTACCCCACTTTCTGAAGAGTATGCTAAGTCGCATGACACTGCCCCAGCAGTCCCATTGACTTACTGATGCACCTGGCATGCCATGTCGCCCTCATGCTAGAGGACTCATTTCCATTCAAGGATGCCTTAGAATCCGATCATAAGCTTGATCTTAAAATGGACCTAAACCCCGAACGTCCTCTTTGTTCTATGGCGGATGCCCTAACTTGTCATTGGACCTACACACTGGTCTCTTTCCTGTCCTGTGTGTGTGAAACAAGAATATGTGTGTCAAGCATTGAGTGTCTGAGAGAAAGCATAGTGGGTGAAGTAGAAGGAATTCATCAGGGCAGACCACCAGTGATAAGCCCCCTGCAATAAGTACTTAAACGGTTGTTGGTCTGATAAATTGCCTTTCTTTAAAGAGCTCTAGTATCAGCTCTGCCTGCCTCTTTTCACAGGGTGTACAGCAACAGCAAGCGTGTGTGCACTACCTGCTCTGTGTGAGCCTCACTTGGCAGGCAGTTCTTCTCTCTGTTCCCATTAGCCTTAACAGCATGCCAGCATCGCTTGGCCAATCACATGTGGGTATGCCCGGTTGGCAGCCAACTAGCGAGTGGTGCCGCGCCAGCTGACATTTTGTTATGTGCTGGGCCAGAAGGAGTGTGTATGGGGAGGTAAATGGCCAGCTGGGTCGGGATTCTCTCTCTCAGGACGCAAAGTACTTGCGCAGTCAGTGGTGGACAACTTAGGGAGTGCAAGTGCCTCAGATCTGGCTGGGAGGAAGGAAAGAATCACTGGCTGTGTGAACTTACTTGCCCATTCACTCCTCGATGCGCGCCCTGGGGAGTGACGAGGGGTGCCTATGGCAGGTGCCCTATATCCACTCTGCCAGATACGCCTCTGGTAAAATGGAAAATTTGTATACTTAACCGATGGTAATTTTCCTTTCCAGATGAACCATGACAGCACAGGTCGCCTGCCTGTTAATTTAGATTAACATTATATTTTGTAGTCTGAGGGCGTGTCTCAGGCCTTAGCTTTATAGGGTAGTTGGGGATGGAGTCACTACCCACATGTGCTGCCATTGATGAATCTGGAAAGGGAAATTAACGTTGGGTAAGTATACGATTTTCTGTCATGTAATCCTGCACTAAACATTCAATATGGGGGAATTCTCCACAGTCTTAATACATTTATTGGTTGGATGAGACCAAAATTAACAACCACATTTCAAGCTCCTCCTTTTCTTCAGTAACACTTATGCATCTTTTACTTCAGTACTGTGCTTGCCAAGTGAAAGTGAGAGATCATAGATGCAGAGTATTCTGATGTATCAGAGGGTGATGATATACTGTATACATTTCCACCTTCTCAGATAAGTTAGGGAGACAGAGTGCACTCGATGTCGAAGTGAGACTGGACTGGCCTTCAAATATTGCTCCTTGCGTTTGCAAGTTCTTGCCATATGGTGTGATCGATGAATACGAGAGCCACTCTGCATTAGGCAGTCTCAGAGTTTAAGGAAGGGAGACAAGACTGGCCCATTGTGGTGTGATTTCCAAGACTTATATCACTCCATGACATGATGTACCATGGCTTCAAAAATGTCCAAGGTGTATTTATTCCACTGATGAGAAATTTTAAAATTACAGGCATAGAAATTACGGAGTATAAAGTGTTCTGGCCCAATGTTTTGTTGAAGAGATATGTGTTATAACCCTATACTCTGGGCCATACTAGGGTGGTGGGAGGTTGGGAAAAACACCAGTGGGCCTTTAATGACAGAGTAATGTCACCTGTGATATGACATGGGGCCCATTACATCTGACTGTGGCCAGTGCGTGCACAGTAGGCAGCCCCTGACTGCCCACCTCGAGCACAGCTTACTGCGCTGCGTGCCGGGCGTGATGACGTCAGTCTGCGTGTGACGCTGTCGCAAACGTGACTGACAACTTTAAAAGCCGCCATCGAGCCGCCACGTAAGTTGGAGAGATGGCTGGGGGACGTGTGTTGGGAGTAGAGGTGGGCGGCCACGCGTGCAGCAAGGGAGCGAGGAACGAGCATGCACAGCGGGGCAGGCAGGCCCCCAGGCCGGAGGAGGTGCATCCCCATAACTTGACTGGCTGCGGTGCTAATTCCCCCTCCCCCCCCCCCCCCCCCTTCCCCGTCGTAATCCAGGCCACTGAGGCTAGGTTGCAAGAGCAATGCAGAGTCGGACTGTAAACTCTGTATTGCTTTTTCAACCTGACCTCAGTGACCTGGATAAGAAGGGGGCAGCTGCTGTGCTGTTGAGACTGTCTAGAGTGCAGAGCCAGGGCCCAGGGAGGAAGTGAGGACTTGGAGTGGGCTGCTGTGACCATCAACAGGGAGGTCCCAGGGAGATGTGGTGAGTGGGGGTGGATGATGGCTAATGGTGGCTGACCCCTTTATGCCACGCACTAGCAGCGCAGGAAGGGGGCTTGTGAGCACACAGTGGTGGAGAGGGGGCTCCCTCTTCCGCGTACCAATTTCCAGAATTTAGCGCAATGGCAGTGTCCAGGCAGGGTACTACTTACCTCTTCAGTGTTCCAGGGGCTGGAGATCTGCGTGTTCACGTGTCTTCTGTCTCCAATGCAGCTCACTACTTTCTGATTAGCAGCAATGGAGACGGAAGACACGTGACACGCAGAGCTCAGGCGTCTGGAGCCAGGAAGAGGTGAGTCATTTCCTGCTTGCTGCCACTGCACTAAAATCTGTAGGGAGCAGCGCAGAAAGGGATAACCCAGGTGAGGGAGGGGGTAATTATGTCCCCACTCCAACTCCTGTGTGCCCGCAAGCTCTCCCAGGCTACCTGTACTGGGGAGTAGGGACACTTATAGGTAACTTACCTATACTGGGGACACCTATAGCTAACTTTGCTAACTATTTAGCAGCATTTGACTACTTGAGCAACTGGCTGCAGTCGGAGCCACAAACTGGTGGCAGGGCAGTGCAAATGGAGAGAGGCCCTCCACAACAGAGAACAGGTAAGTAGCAAACATCCTGTCAAGACCCCCTTTGGATATTCTGTTGTAATTAGAGTGGGCCTGAACTCAGAACTTCCTATCTGCTCTCAAAGATATGCAACAAAACCTTTAAAGAAAAACATTTCTTTGGAGATTTATTGCAGTATTTGTATCAACTGTAACAGTGTGTCTACTTCCTGCTTTCATAGAAGCAGACATATTGTTAACATCCTGTGCTTTCAAATGAGCTTAGATGTTGTGGCATTTCAAATGAGCTTAGATGTTGTGGCAGTCAGATGACAGTGTAGAGATCGAATTACAACTTGTGATCAGACACAGATGAGGGGGAATTAGGCTCTCTAAATGCATACAGGGTACATTTCTCTGTTTTCCTTCTGTCCTGTGCAAGAGTTCAGCTCCACTTTAAAGCATCTGAATGACATTTATATTTGCTGAAAAATCTATGTATCTCTTTTGAATGCTGAATGTACATATGGTAGTGTGTTGTAACATATTGACAGTAAACAGGAACAAAGGCTTATTAGCAGAAAGCTTACTTTATTCTTTTCTTTTAAGCCAATAAATGTTGTTTCTGCTTTCACTGATGGCTAAGATAGTACAATGCTTTACTGCTACTGGAAAGTAGGATGCCAAACCATACACACTAGCATAGAGGTAGTAACCGCTCAGGTGACCGTTAAGCAATGAAAGGCAAGCAAACATTTTCATTCCTGCAGTTCTCATAGATGGTAGGAGCTGAAGAACAGAAAATTAGTCAGGAAACAGAGGCAGAGACTAGATCATTGTTAGCTAGGTGAAAAAGAGAAATTTTCATAAATTAGGATTAGATAAAGTCATTAACAGCTGCTGGGGTCAGTGTCACAGCTGTAAAAGAGGTGAAGAAACTAGCAGAATTTACTGATGTTTGTGAATTCCTGCATTAAGACTCAGTGGAACTTAGTGCTATCTGCTTTGTAATGTAAATTCCTGGTATTTCTCACATCGACTTGTATGTCCATCATACAGAGGAATGGATCATCAGGTGACAGCAGATGCTGATTGTCATAACACGTCAGGAAGTGAGAGAGAGAGAAACAGGGATTGGCAAACCCTGGAATTCAGCTATTAGTGCAGAGAAGGGCACTGGCTGGCTGCGCTGCAGGACCAGAAGAGATCATTTTCTTTCACATATGACCTCCTCTCTTCAAGTCTTGCCGCCCTTATCTTATCTAATTTTATCGCCTTAGGCCATGGCCTTTGTGGCCTTCCCAGAAATCCGGCCCTGATGAGGCCACTTTAGTAGTTCTGCATATTACAAGCCAAACAGTATTGCCTTCTTCACTGCAGAACATAGCAGTACATGGGTAAACCACACAAATAATACTGTACACTGATGCAGGCAAAACACATATTAATGTCAGCATAACTTACTTTTATCTGCTTTGGTTTTATCTGAAAATTCGTCCCATAGGTCCTCAGAAAAGTAGGCAGCTATATCAGCCCACACCATAGTGGTCTTGGTGGTGTACTTAGTCAGGATGCTTCTTGTCATACAATTCCGGATGGTCCTGGATCTTGGTGAACCAGCTCCTGCAACTCATGGTAGGGTTTTTCGTGCCATTAGCTCTCTGTGCAAAGAGGAAGTGCAGGCTGACCTGGAAACACTTCACATTTAAATATTTGCGGAAGAAAAAGCGTGTACGCCATCGCCGCATAAAGTGATTTTGTGAGCGGTTTGCGCTTTTCATATACCTTCCGTTGTAGCAAAATCACCCTAAAAATGGTATAGGCAATGCTTTGCTGAGCGGAAAGCAGATGAAACGCGCTGATATGAACTATCCCATAAGGATTCATTGCACACGCGGTTTTAGGGGGATTTTGAAAATCGCCGGTGCTGAAAAAAATAGAAAACGCCCTAAGTGTGAACAAGCCCTAAGCGACATTATAAATAAAACCATTGCCATGTGGAAAAATGGATAGCTATGAGAAATGGGAACTCTTATGCCTTTATTAACCACTTGCCGACCGCCCACAGCCGATGGGCGGCAGCAAAGTGGCCCGCAAAACGACCACAATACACCGTTCGGCGGCGGGTCGTTCTGCTCTCTCCTGCCGGGGATCGCGCTCATTGCACGCGCATCCTCCGGCAATAGGCTCCGCCCACCCGCGACGTCAACCCGCCGGCAGTACGGAAGCGCCGGCAGGTTGTTAACCCCCGATCTGCCGCAATACAGGCGTATAATACGCTTTGTATTGTATACAAAGCGTATTATACAGGCTGCCTCCTGCCCTGGTGGTCCCAGTGATCAAGGGACCACCAGGGCAGGCTGCAGCCCTCCCTATGTGCACACAAACACACTGATCTTCCCCCCCTCCCCTTCCCTCTGATCTCCCACAGCACTCCTCAGACCCCCCCCTGCCCACCCCCCAGACCCCTGTTTACACCCAATCACCCCCCTAATCACCCATCAATCACTCCCTGTCACTATCTGTCAACGTTATTTTTTTAGGTTAGGTCCTAACTGCCCCCTGGGGGCTCCTGATCCCCCCCCCTGTGTATTGTATACATCTATTGTTCTCTGTAATCACTCACTGATCACCTGTCAATCACCCCCTGTCACTAACACGCATCAGATCAGACCCTAACCTGCCCCTTGCGGGCACCTGATCACCCCCCCCCCCCACACACCCTCAGAATTTCGCACACCCGTCCTCAGATCGCCTCCGAAGTGCATTGTTAACATCTGTTCTCTCTAATTACACATCAATCACTCCCTGTCACGATCTGTCAACGCTATTTTTTAGGTTAGGTCCTAAACTGCCCCCTGGGGGCTCCTGATCACCCCCATCCCCCCCCCCGTGTACTGTATACATCTATTCTTCCCTGTAATCATGCACTGATCACCTGTCAATCACCCCCTGTCACTAACACCCATCAGATAAGACCCTAACCTGCCAATTGCGGGCACCTGATCACCCGCTCGCACCCTCAGATCGCCCGCAGACAGCCCTCAGATCACCTCCAAAGTACATTGTTTACATCTGTTTTTCCCTCTAATCACCCACTGAACACCCATCAATCACCCCGTCACTACCTGTCACTGCTACCCATCAGATCAGGCCCTATTCTGCCCCTTGCGGGCACCCAATCACCCGCCCACACCCTCAGAACGCCCTCAGACCCCAGCCCTTATCACCTCACCAGTGCATTTCCTGCATCTATTCTCCCCTCTATTCACACCCTGATCACCTATCAATCACCCTGTCACTACTACCCATCAGATCAGACCCTAAACTGCCCCTTGCGGGCACCCAAACACCCGCCCACACCCTCAGACCCCGCCCGAACACCTCTCCAGTGCATTATTTACATCTGTTCTCCCCTCTAATCACCCATCAATATCCCCCTGTCACTGCTACCCATCAGATCAGACCCTCATCTGCCCCTTTGCGGGCACCCAATCACCCGCCCCCAATCACCTCCCCAGTGCATTGCTTGCATCTATTCCCCCCCTCTAATCACACCTTCAGACACCCATTAATCACCTCCTGTCACCCCCTAGCACACCTACCCATCAGATCAGGCCCTAATTTGCCCCGTGTGGGCTCCTGATCACTCGGCCAAACCCTCAGATCCCCTTCAGACCCCCTTCCGATCACCTCCCCAGTGCATTGATTGCATCTATTCTCCCCTCTAATCACCCCCTGAGACACCCATCAATCGCCTCTTGTCACCCCTAGCACTCCTATCCATCAGATCAGGCCATAATCTGCCCCCTGCGGGCTTCTGATCACCCGGTCAAACCCTCACCCGCCCCACCGCAGTGACAATTTTTTTTTTTTTTTTATCACTGCTGGTCTCTACGACTTAATTGTCGCTGAGACCAACAGTTATGCCACACAATACGCAACTGCCAATCCAAGAAGCTACCATGTCCAGCCTTTTCGGTGGAAACCACTCCAAGTTTCCGAACGTAACTGAGAAAACGCGAAAAAGCCACCGCGTGTGTTCAGAACAAGGCGGCTGATTCCGCGTCCAACGCGGCGGTTTGCACGCGTAGGCCTACATCTACCATCATGGCGGAATGCGGAGAAACCGCCGCATGCCCTGATAGCGGTGCGGCTGGTTCCGCGTCCAGCGCGGCGGGTGGTACACAACACATGGCTGGTGTGGCTGGGACTGATAGTCCACACAAGTTCAGAAGGACGCGCGCGCGCGCGCGCGCTGCGGCAGAACTTTTATGACAGCCAGAAGGGAGTCAGCTGACCAAGCCGGTCAGCTGACGATTCTACCAGTTCCCATTGGTCCAGCACTTAGGGGAGGCGTTGGAGAGTGCTGTGCTATATATACTGGGTGCTGGTCATTCACTGGTTGTCTGCCGTTGCGATCACTACGTGGAAGCACTCAGACCTTTTGTTAGATTATGCGTTACCAGTTGTTATATCCAGACCAGTTCCAGGGTGTTGATGATCAAGGACCTCACACCCAGATTAGGGACTTGTATTACCATTCCGTTATACTTCAGACTAGTTCCAGGGTGTTGATGATCACGGACCTCACACCCAGATTAGGGACTTGTATTATCATTCTGTTATACTTCAGACTAGTTCCAGGGTGTTGATGATCACGGAGCTCACACCAAGACTAGGCATTGTTTATTATCTGTTATGACCTTCTGCTTTCCTGACCACTCTTCTGATTACTGATTTGGTACTTCGCTATATCTGATATTCTGTTGCCAAACTCTGCATGTTTTAGGATTACTGAATCTGTCTCCTGTCTTTGTACTTCGGGAGATTCTCAGGTTACTGGAAGGCACTTGTTCTCTTTTGCAGTATAGCCTACTGCTCTGATACCTGTTCTCCAGGTATTGCTCTCAAAGTATTTACTGTTGCACCAAAGCACTCATATCTCTCCGGTGTCCAGAGGTTAGCGATGTATCTGATTATCGGTGATACTGCAGATCATCAATAATCGGGTATATATCTGTATTCTTGGTGATACTGCAGATCACCAATAATCAGACCCTCTCTGTGTTACACCGATCGTTACAGAACGGCAGACCAAATACAAATGGACGCACTCATCAGCCGCCTGGGCACACTTACCACTACGGTGGAAAATATCTACCAAGTGCTGGGTAACCATCGGACCCAGATTAATACCCTGTCTGGGTCCCTACAAACCCTACAGACGGCTGTGGATGAAGTGCAATCTCCTCCTAGCACAGACATACGTATGCCTGTACCTGAAAAATTTTCTGGTCGCAGATCTGACTTCCGAAATTTTAGAAGCAGAGTGTTATCATACTTTGAGTTAAGGCCTAATTCTTCAGGAACCATGACCCAAAGGGTTACGTTCATTAAGACTTTATCAGGCGATTCTCAGACCTGGGCGTACAGTCTTCCCCTCGGTCACCAGGCCCTAACCTCTGTAGAGGAATTTTTTAAAGCTATGGCTATAATTTACGACGACCCAGACATTGCCTCGACTTCTGAGCGGAAGCTCAAACTGTTACGTCAAGGCAAGAGTCCGGTTGAAGATTATGCTGCTGAATTTAGGAGATGGTCAGTATCGGCCAGGTGGGACACATTTGCCCTTTTTAGATTGTTTTTTTTTTTTTTATCAGGGTTGTCAGATGAGGTCTCCGATCTTATGTTAAGCCAGCCTGAACCTAAGTCCATCGATGAGGCCATTTCATCGGCCATCAGGATAGATCGCCGGCTGCGCTATCAGAGACAGACCCGGGGTAAAAACCACGTGAGAATGGTGTCCCACGCTGCACCTCTAGTAACTCCACCTCCTCCCGCTTCACCTCCGCCTGAGCCAATGCAGATTGGTCGGTCAAAATTGTCTCAAGTGGAGCGGAAACGCGGGATAGCAGAGCAGCTCTGTCTTTATTGTGCAGAGGGGGGTCATAGAGTACAGAATTGCCCTAAGAAGTCAGGAAACGCTTCTGCCTAGGTGTAGTTGGGGGTAATACCCTAGACGTGCAATTTTTACCCCTAGATGATAAACGTTTGCTTTTTCCCTGTACGGTTTTATGGGAAGATAGGTCTGAGGTCACTGAAGCCTTCATTGACTCGGGCTCAGCGGCTAATTTTATGGCTTACGAATTTGCTAAGAAATTTGGTATTCCAGTCACCCCGGTAAAACCACCGATTCAAGTTACTGCAGTAGATGATTCCCCTCTGCAGGGTAACGGTCCTCTGTCACAGACTCCAGAAGTGGGAGTCACTATCGGGGTGTTGCATAGAGAAGATTTGCATTTTTTTGTGTTGCGAATGACAACCTCCACGATCATTCTTGGCATGCCTTGGTTAAAACTTCACTCACCTCAGATTAATTGGGCCACTGGTCAGCTAACGAGTAGAGTTGGGCCTGTCACGGACGGTTGCAGGGCCGCAGGCGCGTCCTGTAACCGCCCGTGAAGAAAAACGATCGCACTCGATTCTCTGCATCGATTGCGCTTGAAATCGATAGAATCTGGATTTATTGTGTAGGAGGTCTGCAGTCCTTTCTCAGCAGAGAAATAGCATCACCTTAACTGCAGGATGGCTCTTTTGATATGCTAATGAGCAGGGGCAAACCCTTGAGTTCAGAAAGCTTGTCCCAGCTGATTTCACATCCAGATGCTAATTACAGGAACCATAAGGTTCCTTTCATAGAGGGAGATCCCAAGAAGCAGACACAGCTGGACTCCAGTCAGGCTGACTCCAGCCTTAGCAGGAAGAAATGAATGTACTATATAATCTTTTGCCCATTTACAGAATACAATAAATAGGGTGGTTATGAGAGCGGTATCATTGGATCCGTAGGGTCATGCTGGATCTCTTGATACCAGTTGAGAGGGGCCCGGGGCCCCTACAACCCAGGTATGAATCTACCCAGGACCCTGATCTGCTGCACTAGCCATGTTGGATATCATATTAATCTGTATTTTCCTCCAAGTATGAAGCTGTTACCCCCCTAAATGTAACGTGTATGGTTCAGGAGTTACAGCAATTCATAAGTTTAGCTCTAAAATCTCTCAGAGGGAATGAACTGTCATTTGCTGGTAGCTCAGAGGGGGCCGGCATTGCCACACCCCCAAACCAGCTTCATCAAAAGCACAGAGCCAGCAGGCGGGCTTGAGTCCTCCACCCTGAAAACATCTGGAACTCATCGGTGCCAGCTTGAGGATATGCTGGCATCCACCTGGTCTGAACTCTGAACTTTGATTGAAACCCAGAACTCTGATTTTTCCCACAAAAAGGACATCTTTCCAGGAACTAAGTATTTTTCTCCCTTCTTTTATTTTTTTATACTGGCTATTACTGTTTTAATAATTGTTGATTTTAATAATTGTCTGTATATATTAATTATTTATATTGCTGTGAATAAAAGACTTCCTCCAAGTCATTCACTGTTCCGCTACCCTGCTTATCAGCACACACAGAACTGATCCCGGGTCTCTGAAGATACGCTACTGTTTGTTTGTTGTTGGCTAGACAGAATACCGTGTGTTTAACCGTTTTATTCGCTTCAGCCTCCTTTTTCAGACTTTATTATCTTGTTTCATTTAGGGAGGTGCCCTTTTCTCTCCTTTTTATCCATAATGTAGTGATTAAATAGGTCGAAGACCTTGCCTTCCCTCCCTATTAACACACTTGTGTATGTATTTGCATATAATTTGCATCAACATGCTTGCTCATCTTTTGTTTGTCTAATTATTCGCAGGACTAGTCAGTCAGTAAATCGGGTCCACTGGCCCATACCAGTGGTGGTGGCAGATACCGTGGAATCGTGTGTACGTTGTAATTACCCGTGTCTCACAGGCTCCCTTCTGAGTTGTCTGCGGCTAATTCTTAACGGTTCCTGCGCATTGACTGCGACCAGAGTTCGCACGATCTGTGCGCTGGCACCGTTAAGAAGGCTAAGTGCGGTCAGCCACTAGGGCTCCTGTGACAGGGCCGAACCTCCGATTTTAGGTTCACGAACCGGGTTCGCGAACTTCCGCGTAAGGTTCGGTTCGCGTTAAAGTTTGCGAACCGCAATAGACTTCAATGGGGATGCGAACTTTGAAAAAAAAAATTATGCTGGCCACAAAAGTGAGGGAAAGATGTTTCAAGGGGTCTAACACCTGGACCCCCAGGTGGAGGAGTGGGATACATGCCAAAAGTCCCCGGGAAAAATCTGGATTTGACGCAAAGCAGCGTTTTAATGGCAGAAATCACATTAAATGCTAAATGACAGGCCTAAAGTGCTTTAAAACATCTTGCATGTGTATACATCAATCAGGTAGTGTAATTAAGGTACTGCTTCACACTGACACACCAAATTCACAGTGTAACACACCGCAAACAGCTGTTTGTGTAGTGACGGCCGTGCTGGACTGGTGCGCACCATGGCGAGAGTGCAGGTTTTGGTGGCTTTACAGCCCATATGGTCGCCTGGCTGATGTAGCTGAATGACAGAACAGTGACTGTCCAGCTGATCAAATTTGGTCTGACCACAATGAGGCAACGACCTTATTATCGTGGGTGTGCCCCCCGAGACACTCATCTAGGCGCCGGTCATTGCTTCATTGTGATACGCAAGCCCCTTCACCACGGCAAGGTAATGATCACGAAGGGGAATGGGCGCATGTACATTCCTTTTCTTTTGTTGTTGCAGCTGCCCGCAGTGCAGCCAGAAAAATTAGGCAGTCATGTACACGCACCAGAAAAATTATTACAGCGGCTACTGCTAGCAGCGGCCTAAAAAATTCAGCAATCCGCCTGGACACCCGGACCCTGTTGGTGGTGGCGGAGAAGGTAGTCAAGTGGCCTGCAGGCAGACATGCTGTGTGGAGGGACTGGGAGCGACTTAGTCTTCTTGGGGCAGGCCAGGCAGCCAGTCACACGGCGTGCAGGCAGAGATGCTGTGTGTGCGGGGACTGACTTAGTCTTGGGGCGGGCAGCAGCCCTCCGGGATCCATGCCTCATTCATTTTGATAAAGGTGAGGTACTTAACAGTTTTGTGACTTAGGCGACTTCTCTTCTCAGTGACAATGCCTCCAGCTGCGCTGAAGGTCCTTTCTGACAGGATGCTTGCGGCAAGGTAGGAGAGAAGTTGGATGGCAAATTGGGACAGCTCTGGCCACAGGTCAAGCCTGCGCACCCAGTAGTTCAAGGGTTCCTCATCGCTGTTCACAGCAGTGTCTACATCCACACTTAAGGCCAGGTAGTCGGCTACCTGCCGTTCCAGGCGTTGGTGGACGGTGGATCCGGAAGGGCTACGGCGAGGCGTTGGACTAAAGAACGTCCGCATGTCCGACATCACCATGAGATCGCTGGAGCGTACTGTCTTTGACTGCGTGGACACGGGAGGAGGATTAGTGGCAGTGGTGCCTTGCTGGCGTTGTGCTGTCACATCACCCTTAAAGGCATTGTAAAGCATAGTTGACAGCTTGTTCTGCATGTGCTGCATCCTTTCCACCTTCAGGTGAGTTGGTAACAGGTCCGCCACTTTGTGCCTGTACCGAGGGTCTAGTAGTGTGGCCACCCAGTACAGCTCATTCCCCTTGAGGTTTTTTATACGGGGGTCCCTCAACAGGCAGGACAGCATAAAAGATGACATCTGCACAAAGTCGGATCCAGATGTACCATGCATCTCCTCTTGCTCTTCCTCAGTGACGTCACGTAAGTCAACCTCCTCCCCCCAGCCGCGAATAATACCACGGGAAGGTTGAGCAGCACAAGCCCCCTGCGACGCCTGCTGCGGTTGTTCTCCTGCCGCCGTCCCCTCCTCCTCCTCCCCCATTGAAACACCTTGCTCATCATCTGAGTCTGACTCGTCTTCTGCACACGACTTCTCTTCTTCCTCCTCCTCCCCCCTCTGTGCTGCCGCAGGTGTTGAGGAAACAGCTGGGTCTGATGAAAATTGGTCCCATGCCTGTTCCTGCCGTAACTGTTACTGGTCATGCTCATTCGCAGCTTCATCCGCCACTCTACGCACAGCACGCTCCAAGAAGTAAGCGTAGGGAATCAAGTCGCTGATGGTGCCTTCACTGCGGCTCACCAGGTTGATCACCTCCTCAAACGGCCGCATGAGCCTGCATGCATTTCTCATCAGTGTCCAGTTGTCGGGCCAGAACTGTTTCATTGTACTGTAGTTGTAGAGGTACTGGGTGACGGCTTTCTTCTGTTCTAGCAGGCGGGAGAACATGAGCAGGGTCGAATTCCAGCGAGTCGGGCTATCGCAAATCATGCGTCTCACCGGCAAGTTGTTTTTCCGCTGAATTTCTGCAAAGTGTGCCATGGCTGTGTAAGACCGCCTCAAATGCCTACATAACTTCCTGGCTTGCTTCAGGACATCTGCTAAGCCAGGGTACTTTGACACAAATCTTTGAACAACTAGATTCATGACATGTGCCATGCAGGGTATGTGTGTCAGCTTCCCCATATGCAAAGCGGCAAGCAGATTGCTGCCGTTGTCGCACACCACGTTGCCTATCTCCAGGTGGTGCGGGGTCAGCCACTCATCCACCTGTTTCTTAAGAGCAGCCAGGAGAGCTGCTCCAGTGTGACTCTCCGCTTTGAGGCAAGACATGTCTAAGATGGCGTGACACCGTCGTACCTGGCATGCAGCATAGGCCCAGCGGAGCTGGGGCTGTGTAGCTGGAGAGGAGAACTGCCACTCAGCCAAGGAGGAGGAGGACAGCGAAGAGCATGTAGCAGGAGGAGAGGAGGTGGCAGGAGGCCTGCCTGCAAGCCGTGGAGGTGTCACAATTTGGTCAGCTGCGCCCTGCTTGCCATCGTTCACCAGGTTGACCCAATGGGCTCAGGGCCGGTCCTGGACTTTCTGCTGCCTGAGGCAAAGACCGTGAAGGGGCCCCCCCGATACCCCCTCCCCCAGCCGATAACACCCCCCCCCCCCCCCGATACCCCCCAGCCAATACCCCCCCCCTCTATATCCCTTTCTGTCTCCATCTGCTTGTTGTCCCTCCTGTCTTTCTTAGCGGAATTAAGCCTTACACACTTTCAATTACGGATTAGCGGAATTAAGCCTTACACACTTTCAATTACGATTGGCCAATCATTCACTGATTTTACCACCTTCCTTCATAATGTGCAATATCTGCTGCCCAGCCTCATACTACATGACGCAGGTGGTAAAATTGGTCAGTGATTGGCCAATCATAATTGAAAGTGTGTACCAGGCTTTAGCCCTCATCTTAGAAGTGGATGTGTTAGAGGATTTAAATGAATCATGTTCATGTATAATCCAGGGAGTGGGACCGAGTTGGTTTGCTGAGACAGTGTGTTGGTTAGGTGTGGAGAGGAATCGTGACGATTCCACCCAACACGGTGCACCTGACCCAACCAACACACTGTCTCAGCAAACCAACTCGGTCCCACTCCCTGGATTATACATGATGATTCATTTAAATCCTCTAACACATCCACTTTTAAGATGAGGGCTAAAGCCTGGTACACACTTTCAATTATGATTCAGTCGTCAAGAGTCTATGCCACTGTGATTCACCACCCTGCTGTCAGAGATCATCTGAGACGTTACAGACGTAAATAGTTGGAGCGCAGACAGACCTCAGCCAGTCCCACTGGCAATATAGCTAGCCTAGCCAGCCCAGGTTGTAAGTATGGTGCAGTGCAGCAGATCGTGCAGTTGGTGAAGCCTGCTGCTGCTGCCACCCTCCTGTATGTCCCCGACCCGACCCCTTTTATCATAGCAGGCAGGCAGCCAGTACAGACATCATCATCACATAGCAATAAAAAAAATAAAAAAAGGGAATCCACGGCCGACCAACCGTGGCTCCTCAAGCTTGAGAGGACTGAGGCATCCAGCAAAGTGACTCACCGGGGATCTGGGGTCTGATGGCGGCGGCGATGGCGGAGGGCAGCCGTCGGGCATCCAGCATGATCCATCCTGCACTGGCAGGCAGGGGACAGACGGCTGCGGCGGGCATGCTCCATCTCGCGCTGGCTGGCAAGGCCGGTGAACAGCAGCGGCAGGCTCGTCATCATCGTCGTCACGGTGGCGCTCAGTGACCGTGACTGACACAATCAGGGACAACAGGGCGGGCGGCACCATCATCATTATCTAGCAGGTCGCTTTTGGAGAGGCCGCAGAGCTCGGAGTCGTCGGACTCGGAGGCCGGCGGCATCACGGTGGGGGGCACGTGGCAGCAGAACTGGCATGCGGTGCACTGCACAGCCTAGTTGGGGGGCGGGCAGGGGGTGGGTCCCAGGCAGAACACAGTCCGGCCGGCCAAGTCAATGACTCACGGTGTGTGCAGGCACGGAGGCGTCACAGCTAGGACTTCACTGCAGAGTCTGCACTGCAGCCTGCAGGCAAATTGAGGAAGCAGCCAATCACTTCCTCGTTGTGCCTGGTGCCCAGTGGCGTACCTAGGGCATTTGACACCCGGTGCATGCCACGGTGGGTAATGTCAGGTATGGGTGCCCCCAGTATAGGTATCCTGGGATTATTACCACCAGTTTAGGTAGTGTAGTATAGCCACAGTATAGGCAGTGTTTCCCTACAAAATACACGATGCAGCAGCAGTGTTTTGCCAAAATATATATAATGTGGTAGCAATTAGGTAGCCAGATAATTCCCCCCCCCCCCCCTTAGCACAGGTAGCCAGATGAACTCCCCATTTATAGTATAGGTAGCTATATAACCCCCCATTTAGGATAGGTAACCAACATAATACCCAATTACAGTATATATAGCCAGATCTCCCTTTAGTATATAGCCAGAGTCCCCCTTTAGTATATAGCCAGTGTATATATTCAGATCGCCCCTGTATATAGCCAGATCCCCCTGTACACAGCCATTGTATATAGTCAGATATAGTCAGATTCCCCTTGTATATAGTTAGATCCCCCTGTATATGTCCAATGTATTTCTGGCTGAGTGACCACCTTGTGAACACACGTATATAGACACGCGAGAGAGAGAGAGAGAGGACAGGAGGCAGAAACAGAAAGAAGGAAGAGAGAGAGCAGAGAGAGACAGGTGGCAGAAGACAGGAGGGAGACTGAGCAGAGAGAGCAGAGAGAGAGACCGAAGAGAGAGAGAGAGAGACAGGAGGGGGAGACTGAGCAAAGAGAGAGAGAGAAAGAGAGAGAGAAAGAGACACAGGAGGGAGAGACTGAGCAGAGAGAGAGAGAAGATAAACGGAGAGAGAGAGACAGAGCAGAGAGAGACAGGTGGGAGAGAGACAGGTGGGTGAGAGAGACGGGTGGGGGAGAGAGTGGGAGAGACAGAGCAGAAAGAGAGAGAGCAGAGAGAGAGAGATGGGCGAGGGAGAGAGAGCAGAGAAAGAGAGAGAGAGAGAGAGACAAGTGGGAGAGACAGAGCAGAAAGAGAGAGAGACAGGTGAGAGAGAGAGAGCAGAAAGAGAGAGAGACAGGTGAGAGAGACCGCTGGGAGGGACAGAGCAGAGAGAGAGACAGGAGGGAGGGACAGAGCAGAGAGAGAGACAGGAGGGAGGGACAGAGAGAGAGACAGGAGGGAGGGACAGAGCAGAGAGAGAGAGACAGGAGGGAGGGACAGAGCAGAGAGAGAGAGAGACAGAAGGGAGGGACAGAGCAGAGGGAGATAGAGACAGAAGGGAGGGACAGAGAGTGAGAGAGAGGCAGAAGGGAGGGACAGAGCAGAGAGAGAGAGACACCGAAGGGAGGGACAGAGCAGAGAGAGAGAGACAGAAGGGACAGTGCAGAGAGAGAGAGACAGAAGGGAGGGACAGTGCAGAGAGAGAGAGACAGAAGGGAGGGACAGAGCAGAGAGAGAGAGACAGAAGGGAGGGACAGAGCAGAGAGAGGGAGACAGGGGCGAGGGACAGAGCAGAGATAGAGAGAGGAGGGAGGGACAGAGAGAGAGAGACAGAAGGGAGGGACAGAGCAGAGAGAGAGAGAGACAGAAGGGAGGGACCGAGCAGAGAGAGAGAGAGACAGAAGGGAGGGACAGAGCAGAGAGAGAGACAGGAGGGGTTGACAGGAGAGAGAGAGAGAAAGAAGAGACAGGTGGGAGAGAGAGAGAGACAGGAGGGGGGACGGAAGAGAGACAGGTGGGAGAGAGAGCAGAGACAGCCAGAGAGAAGGAAGGAGAGAGAGACGGGCGAAGAGAGACACTGGCAGCTGGCAGGGATGGTGTACTGACCGCAGCAGAAGGTTCAAGTAAGATCCATACCTGGTGTTCACGGATGGTGTGCCTGGGTGGCCCAGCTGGTCGGGAGATGAGCAGCCGAGAGGAAGCAGTGGCTGACATGGTCGCAGCGGTGGGCCCGCCTCCCGTCTCTGGGATCCCCATGATATGAGCCTGCCTGGAAGGAAGAGCAGAGCACTGCCATCGCTTGGCAGTTGGCAGCATCTGATTGCCCCAGGCGGCAGTAGCAGCATCAGGGATACATCCTCCCCAATCGCAGCAGAGATCTAAGTCCCACGTGAAGCCCCGGGTGGGAAGAGAGAGAGAAGGAAGAGACAGGTGGGAGAGACGGGGGGGAGAGAGAGAGAGAGAGACAGGAGGGGGACAGGAGAGAAGGAACTAAACATCCTACAAAGTTGAACTAGCCGCCGAGTTGACGGAGGCGGGGCAAACGGGGTCTGAGCTAGCTGTAGTCTAGCAATGAAGAGAAGGGAGGCAAAGTGGTGCCGCCCCTCCACTTCCTGCCACCTGAGGAACCCGCCTCACCCCGCCTCATAGGCGGGCCGGCCCTGAATGGGCTGTGTACGTAATGTAGCGGCCCTGCCCGTGTTTGGCAGACCAGGCATCCGTGGTCAGGTGTACCCTTGACCCAATGCACTTCGCAAGAGATGACACCACTTGCCTCTCAACTTCACGGTGCAGTTGGGGTATGGCCTTTCTAGAAAAATAAGTGCGGCCTGGCATCTTCCACTGCGGTGTCCCGATGGCCACAAATTTACGGAAGGCCTCAGAGTCCACCAGCCGGTATGGTAACAGCTGGCGAGCTAACAGTTCCGCCACGCCAGCTCTCAGACGCCGGGCAAGGGGGTGACTGGCCGAAATTGGCTTCTTTCGCTCAAACATTTCCTTCACAGACACCTGACTGCTGCTGTGGGCAGAGGAGCAGGAAGCGCTCAAGGGCAGAGGCGGAGTGGAGGAGGGTGCCTGTGAAGGTGCAAGGGAGAAAGCGGCAGAAGCAGATGATGCACCTGAAGGAGGAAGAGGAGAAGGAGGGTGACTTTTCTTTTGTGTGCTGCTGCTGCTTTTGCTCAGGTGGCCATCCCATTGCTGTTTGTGCCTTTTCTCCAGGTGCCTTCGTAAGGCACTTGTCCCTACGTGAGTGTTGGCCTTTCCACGGCTCAATTTTTGTTGGCAGAGCGAACAGATGGCTTTGCTCCGATCTGAGGCACACACATTAAAACATTTCCACACCGCTGAGCCACCCTGGGATGTGGGCACTATGGGGGCCTCAGCAGCTGATGCTGAAGGGCAAGTTGGCTGGCTGTACATAGGTGGCGATACATGGTGCCGGACACTGCCACCAGCTGTTTCTGACGAAGAGCTGCCCCAGCTTCTTTCAGCAACTTCTCTCCTCCTACTACTCTCTGACTCCCCCTCTGAACTGTCCCCCTCTTCATCTCCTCTATTGGGAACATACAGAGGATCCGTATCATCGTCATCATTGTAATCATCCTGCCCAGCTTCGCTTGCCTCAGAAAAATCCAAACATGCACCATCAGTAGGTCCTTCATCCTCCTTACACGTTACATCCATAGTGTTGCTGCGTAACTCAGACATATGAGCTGGTGAAAATTCATCTGGCTGTAACAACAATGGCTGTGCATCAGTGATTTCACCACTAAATAATTCTTGCGAAGTGTCAAATGCAGCGGAAGTGGTGCTAGTAGTAGCGCTGGTGGCTGAGCAAGATGAGGTGTTCTGTGTCGCTAAATACTCAACCACGTCCTGACAATCTTGGGAGGTGATGGGACGTGCCTTCTTCCGAGCACTGTACTGTGGGCCAGGTCCACACGAAATTACATTTACACGACCTCGCACAGGCCTGCCGGGTGGCCTTCCTCTGGCTCTGGCACTACCTCTTCCTCTACCTGTTTTGTCCATATCGGGTATGCACGGAGTGGTATATCACACTGCGTGCTCTCACGTAGGTAGGTGGATTCACTTAACTGCACAGGTATGCGCACTGATGCGGTGGGTTCACTGAACAGAACAGGTATGCAGTGGTGGGTTCACTGAACACAACAGGTATGCAGTGGCGGGTTAACTGAACAGGTATACAGTGGCGGGTTCACTAAACAGAACAGGTATGCAGTGGCGGGTTCACTGAACAGAACAGGTATGCAGTGGTGGGTTCACTGAACACAACAGGTATGCAGTGGCGGGTTAACTGAACAGGTATACAGTGGCGGGTTCACTGAACAGAACAGGTATACAGTGGCAGGTTCACTGAACAGTACAGGTATGCAGTGGCGGGTTCACTGAACAGAACAGGTATACAGTGGCGAGTTCACTGAACACAACAGGTATGCAGTGGCGGGTTAACTGAACAGGTATGCAGTGGCGGGTTCACTAAACAGAACAGGTATGCAGTGGCGGGTTCACTGAACAGAACAGGTATGCAGTGGTGGGTTCACTGAACACAACAGGTATGCAGTGGCGGGTTAACTGAACAGGTATACAGTGGCGGGTTCACTGAACAGAACAGGTATACAGTGGCAGGTTCACTGAACAGTACAGGTATGCAGTGGCGGGTTAACTGAACAGAACAGGTATACAGTGGCGGGTTCACTGAACACAACAGGTATGCAGTGGCGGGTTAACTGAACAGGTATACAGTGGCGGGTTCACTGAACAGAACAGGTATGCAGTGGCGGGTTCACTGAACAGAACAGGTATGCAGTGGTGGGTTCACTGAACACAACAGGTATGCAGTGGCGGGTTCACTGAACAGGTATACAGTGGCGGGTTCACTGAACAGAACAGGTATACAGTGGCAGGTTCACTGAACAATACAGGTATGCAGTGGCGGGTTCACTGAACAGAACAGGTATACAGTGGCGGGTTCACTGAACACAACAGGTATGCAGTGGTGGGTTAACTGAACAGGTATACAGTGGCGGGTTCACTGAACAGAACAGGTATGCAGTGGCGGGTTCACTGAACAGAACAGGTATGCAGTGGTGGGTTCACTGAACAGGTATACAGTGGCGGGTTCACTGAACAGAACAGGTATACAGTGGCGGGTTCACTGAACAGAACAGGTATACAGTGGCAGGTTCACTGAACAGAACAGGTATACAGTGGCAGGTTCACTGAACAGGTATACAGTGGCGGGTTTACTGAACAGAACAGGTATACAGTGGCAGGTTCACTGAACAGAACAAGTATACAGTGGCGGGTTCGCTGAACAGAACAGGTATGCAGTGGCGGGTTCACTGAACAGGTATGCAGTGGCAGGTTCACTGAACAGGTATGCAGTGGTGGGTTCACTGAACAGGTATGCAGTGGTGGGTTCACTGAACACAACAGGTATGCAGTGGCGGGTTAACTGAACAGGTATACAGTGGCGGGTTCACTGAACAGAACAGGTATGCAGTGGCGGGTTCACTGAACAGTACAGGTATGCAGTGGCGGGTTCACTGAACATAACAGGTATACAGTGGCGGGTTCACTGAACACAACAGGTATGCAGTGGCGGGTTAACTGAACAGGTATACAGTGGCGGGTTCACTGAACAGTACAGGTATGCAGTGGCGGGTTCACTGAACAGTACAGGTATGCAGTGGCGGGTTCACTGAACAGTACAGGTATGCAGTGGCGGGTTTACTGAACAGAACAGGTATACAGTGGCGGGTTCACTGAACAGAACAGGTAAGCAGTGGCGGGTTCACTGAACAGAACAGGTATGCAGTGGTGGGTTCACTGAACACAACAGGTATGCAGTGGCGGGTTAACTGAACAGGTATACAGTGGCGGGTTCACTGAACAGAACAGGTATACAGTGGCAGGCTCACTGAACAGAACAGGTATGCAGTGGCAGGTTCACTGAACAGGTATACAGTGGCGGGTTCACTGAACAGAACAGGTATGCAGTGGCAGGTTCACTGAACAGGTATACAGTGGCGGGTTCACTGAACAGAACAGGTATACAGTGGCGGGTTCACTGAACACAACAGGTATGCAGTGGCGGGTTCACTGAACAGGTATACAGTGGCGGGTTCACTGAACAGAACAGGTATACAGTGGCAGGTTCACTGAACAGAACAGGTATGCAGTGGCAGGTTCACTGAACAGGTATACAGTGGCGGGTTCACTGAACAGAACAGGTATGCAGTGGCAGGTTCACTGAACAGGTATACAGTGGCGGGTTCACTGAACAGAACAGGTATACAGTGGCGGGTTCACTGAACACAACAGGTATGCAGTGGTGGGTTAACTGAACAGGTATACAGTGGCGGGTTCACTGAACAGAACAGGTATGCAGTGGCGGGTTCACTGAACAGAACAGGTATGCAGTGGCGGGTTCACTGAACAGAACAGGTATGCAGTGGTGGGTTCACTGAACACAACAGGTATGCAGTGGCGGGTTAACAGAACAGGTATACAGTGGCGGGTTCACTAAACAGGTATACAGTGGCGGGTTCACTGAACAGAACAGGTATGCAGTGGTGGGTTCACTGAACAGGTATGCAGTGGTGGGTTCACTGAACAGGTATGCAGTGGTGGGTTCACTGAACAGAACAGGTATACAGTGGCAGGTTCACTGAACAGGTATACAGTGGCGGGTTCACTGAACAGAACAGGTATACAGTGGCAGGTTCACTGAACAGAACAGGTATACAGTGGCAGGTTCACTGAACAGTACAGGTATGCAGTGGCGGGTTCACTGAACAGAACAGGTATACAGTGGCGGGTTCACTGAACACAACAGGTATGCAGTGGCGGGTTAACTGAACAGGTATACAGTGGCGGGTTCACTGAACAGAACAGGTATGCAGTGGCGGGTTCACTGAACAGAACAGGTATGCAGTGGCGGGTTCACTGAACAGAACAGGTATGCAGTGGTGGGTTCACTGAACGCAACAGGTATGCAGTGGCGGGTTAACTGAACAGGTATGCAGTGGCGGGTTCACTGAACAGAACAGGTATGCAGTGGCAGGTTCACTGAACAGGTATACAGTGGCGGGTTCACTGAACAGAACAGGTATACAGTGGCGGGTTCACTGAACACAACAGGTATGCAGTGGTGGGTTAACTGAACAGGTATACAGTGGCGGGTTCACTGAACAGAACAGGTATGCAGTGGCGGGTTCACTGAACAGAACAGGTATGCAGTGGCGGGTTAACTGAACAGGTATACAGTGGTGGGTTCACTGAACAGAACAGGTATGCAGTGGCGGGTTCACTGAACAGAACAGGTATGCAGTGGCAGGTTCACTGAACAGGTATACAGTGGCGGGTTCACTGAACAGAACAGGTATGCAGTGGCAGGTTCACTAAACAGGTATACAGTGGCGGGTTCACTGAACAGAACAGGTATACAGTGGCGGGTTCACTGAACACAACAGGTATGCAGTGGTGGGTTAACTGAACAGGTATACAGTGGCGGGTTCACTGAACAGAACAGGTATGCAGTGGCGGGTTCACTGAACAGAACAGGTATGCAGTGGCGGGTTCACTGAACAGAACAGGTATGCAGTGGTGGGTTCACTGAACACAACAGGTATGCAGTGGCGGGTTAACTGAACAGGTATACAGTGGCGGGTTCACTGAACAGAACAGGTATACAGTGGCAGGTTCACTGAACAGGTATACAGTGGCAGGTTCACTGAACAGGTATACAGTGGCGGGTTCACTGAACAGAACAGGTATACAGTGGCAGGTTCACTGAACAGAACAGGTATGCAGTGGCGGGTTCGCTGAACAGAACAGGTATGCAGTGGCGGGTTCACTGAACAGTACAGGTATGCAGTGGCAGATTCACTGAACAGGTATGCAGTGGTGGGTTCACTGAACAGGTATGCAGTGGTGGGTTCACTGAACAGAACAGGTATACAGTGGCAGGTTCACTGAACAGGTATGCAGTGGTGGGTTCACTGAACAGGTATACAGTGGCGGGTTCACTGAACAGAACAGGTATACAGTGGCAGGTTCACTGAACAGTACAGGTATACAGTGGCAGGTTCACTGAACAGTACAGGTATGCAGTGGCGGGTTCACTGAACAGGTATACAGTGGCGGGTTCACTGAACAGAACAGGTATGCAGTGGCGGGTTCACTGAACAGAACAGGTATGCAGTGGCGGGTTCACTGAACAGAACAGGTATGCAGTGGCGGGTTCACTGAACAGAACAGGTATGCAGTGGCAGGTTCACTGAACAGGTATACAGTGGCGGGTTCACTGAACAGAACAGGTATGCAGTGGCAGGTTCACTAAACAGGTATACAGTGGCGGGTTCACTGAACAGAACAGGTATACAGTGGCGGGTTCACTGAACACAACAGGTATGCAGTGGTGGGTTAACTGAACAGGTATACAGTGGCGGGTTCACTGAACAGAACAGGTATGCAGTGGCGGGTTCACTGAACAGAACAGGTATGCAGTGGCGGGTTCACTGAACAGAACAGGTATGCAGTGGTGGGTTCACTGAACACAACAGGTATGCAGTGGCGGGTCAACTGAACAGGT
The DNA here is from genome assembly GCF_040937935.1 of Hyperolius riggenbachi. Lineage (NCBI taxonomy): Eukaryota > Metazoa > Chordata > Amphibia > Anura > Hyperoliidae > Hyperolius > Hyperolius riggenbachi. The sequence goes on along the minus strand of NC_090646.1, from coordinate 302,791,466 downwards.
ATACAGTGGCGGGTTCACTAAACAGAACAGGTATACAGTGGCAGGTTCACTGAACAATACAGGTATGCAGTGGCGGGTTCACTGAACAGAACAGGTATACAGTGGCGGGTTCACTGAACACAACAGGTATGCAGTGGTGGGTTAACTGAACAGGTATACAGTGGCGGGTTCACTGAACAGAACAGGTATGCAGTGGCGGGTTCACTGAACAGAACAGGTATGCAGTGGTGGGTTCACTGAACAGGTATACAGTGGCGGGTTCACTGAACAGAACAGGTATACAGTGGCGGGTTCACTGAACAGAACAGGTATACAGTGGCAGGTTCACTGAACAGAACAGGTATACAGTGGCAGGTTCACTGAACAGGTATACAGTGGCGGGTTTACTGAACAGAACAGGTATACAGTGGCAGTTTCACTGAACAGAACAGGTATACAGTGGCGGGTTCGCTGAACAGAACAGGTATGCAGTGGCGGGTTCACTGAACAGGTATGCAGTGGCAGGTTCACTGAACAGGTATGCAGTGGTGGGTTCACTGAACACAACAGGTATGCAGTGGCGGGTTAACTGAACAGGTATACAGTGGCGGGTTCACTGAACAGAACAGGTATGCAGTGGCGGGTTCACTGAACAGTACAGGTATGCAGTGGCGGGTTCACTGAACATAACAGGTATACAGTGGCGGGTTCACTGAACACAACAGGTATGCAGTGGCGGGTTAACTGAACAGGTATACAGTGGCGGGTGCACTGAACAGTACAGGTATACAGTGGCGGGTTCACTGAACAGTACAGGTATGCAGTGGCGGGTTCACTGAACAGTACAGGTATGCAGTGGCGGGTTTACTGAACAGAACAGGTATACAGTGGCGGGTTCACTGAACAGAACAGGTATGCAGTGGCGGGTTCACTGAACAGAACAGGTATGCAGTGGTGGGTTCACTGAACACAACAGGTATGCAGTGGCGGGTTAACTGAACAGGTATACAGTGGCGGGTTCACTGAACAGAACAGGTATACAGTGGCAGGTTCACTGAACAGAACAGGTATGCAGTGGCAGGTTCACTGAACAGGTATACAGTGGCGGGTTCACTGAACAGAACAGGTATGCAGTGGCAGGTTCACTGAACAGGTATACAGTGGCGGGTTCACTGAACAGAACAGGTATACAGTGGCGGGTTCACTGAACACAACAGGTATGCAGTGGCGGGTTAACTGAACAGGTATACAGTGGCGGGTTCACTGAACAGAACAGGTATACAGTGGCAGGTTCACTGAACAGAACAGGTATGCAGTGGCAGGTTCACTGAACAGGTATACAGTGGCAGGTTCACTGAACAGAACAGGTATGCAGTGGCAGGTTCACTGAACAGGTATACAGTGGCGGGTTCACTGAACAGAACAGGTATACAGTGGCGGGTTCACTGAACACAACAGGTATGCAGTGGTGGGTTAACTGAACAGGTATGCAGTGGCGGGTTCACTGAACAGAACAGGTATGCAGTGGCGGGTTCACTGAACAGAACAGGTATGCAGTGGCGGGTTCACTGAACAGAACAGGTATGCAGTGGTGGGTTCACTGAACACAACAGGTATGCAGTGGCGGGTTAACAGAACAGGTATACAGTGGCGGGTTCACTAAACAGGTATACAGTGGCGGGTTCACTGAACAGAACAGGTATGCAGTGGTGGGTTCACTGAACAGGTATGCAGTGGTGGGTTCACTGAACAGGTATGCAGTGGTGGGTTCACTGAACAGAACAGGTATACAGTGGCAGGTTCACTGAACAGGTATACAGTGGCGGGTTCACTGAACAGAACAGGTATACAGTGGCACGTTCACTGAACAGAACAGGTATACAGTGGCAGGTTCACTGAACAGTACAGGTATGCAGTGGCGGGTTCACTGAACAGAACAGGTATACAGTGGCGGGTTCACTGAACACAACAGGTATGCAGTGGCGGGTTAACTGAACAGGTATACAGTGGCGGGTTCACTGAACAGAACAGGTATGCAGTGGCGGGTTCACTGAACAGAACAGGTATGCAGTGGCAGGTTCACTGAACAGAACAGGTATGCAGTGGTGGGTTCACTGAACGCAACAGGTATGCAGTGGCGGGTTAACTGAACAGGTATGCAGTGGCGGGTTCACTGAACAGAACAGGTATGCAGTGGCAGGTTCACTGAACAGGTATACAGTGGCGGGTTCACTGAACAGAACAGGTATACAGTGGCGGGTTCACTGAACACAACAGGTATGCAGTGGTGGGTTAACTGAACAGGTATACAGTGGCGGGTTCACTGAACAGAACAGGTATGCAGTGGCGGGTTCACTGAACAGAACAGGTATGCAGTGGCGGGTTAACTGAACAGGTATACAGTGGCGGGTTCACTGAACAGAACAGGTATGCAGTGGCGGGTTCACTGAACAGAACAGGTATGCAGTGGCAGGTTCACTGAACAGGTATACAGTGGCAGGTTCACTGAACAGAACAGGTATGCAGTGGCAGGTTCACTAAACAGGTATACAGTGGCGGGTTCACTGAACAGAACAGGTATACAGTGGCGGGTTCACTGAACACAACAGGTATGCAGTGGTGGGTTAACTGAACAGGTATACAGTGGCGGGTTCACTGAACAGAACAGGTATGCAGTGGCGGGTTCACTGAACAGAACAGGTATGCAGTGGCGGGTTCACTGAACAGAACAGGTATGCAGTGGTGGGTTCACTGAACACAACAGGTATGCAGTGGCGGGTTAACTGAACAGGTATACAGTGGCGGGTTCACTGAACAGAACAGGTATACAGTGGCAGGTTCACTGAACAGAACAGGTATACAGTGGCAGGTTCACTGAACAGAACAGGTATACAGTGGCAGGTTCACTGAACAGAACAGGTATGCAGTGGCGGGTTCGCTGAACAGAACAGGTATGCAGTGGCGGGTTCACTGAACAGTACAGGTATGCAGTGGCAGATTCACTGAACAGGTATGCAGTGGTGGGTTCACTGAACAGGTATGCAGTGGTGGGTTCACTGAACAGAACAGGTATACAGTGGCAGGTTCACTGAACAGGTATACAGTGGCGGGTTCACTGAACAGAACAGGTATACAGTGGCAGGTTCACTGAACAGTACAGGTATACAGTGGCAGGTTCACTGAACAGTACAGGTATGCAGTGGCGGGTTAACTGAACAGGTATACAGTGGCGGGTTCACTGAACAGAACAGGTATGCAGTGGCGGGTTCACTGAACAGAACAGGTATGCAGTGGCGGGTTAACTGAACAGGTATACAGAGGCAGGTTCACTGAACAGAACAGGTATGCAGTGGCGGGTTCACTGAACAGAACAGGTATGCAGTGGCAGGTTCACTGAACAGGTATACAGTGGCGGGTTCACTGAACAGAACAGGTATGCAGTGGCAGGTTCACTAAACAGGTATACAGTGGCGGGTTCACTGAACAGAACAGGTATACAGTGGCGGGTTCACTGAACACAACAGGTATGCAGTGGTGGGTTAACTGAACAGGTATGCAGTGGCGGGTTCACTGAACAGTACAGGTATGCAGTGGCAGATTCACTGAACAGGTATGCAGTGGTGGGTTCACTGAACAGGTATGCAGTGGTGGGTTCACTGAACAGAACAGGTATACAGTGGCAGGTTCACTGAACAGGTATACAGTGGCGGGTTCACTGAACAGAACAGGTATACAGTGGCAGGTTCACTGAACAGTACAGGTATACAGTGGCAGGTTCACTGAACAGTACAGGTATGCAGTGGCGGGTTAACTGAACAGGTATACAGTGGCGGGTTCACTGAACAGAACAGGTATGCAGTGGCGGGTTCACTGAACAGAACAGGTATGCAGTGGCAGGTTCACTGAACAGAACAGGTATGCAGTGGTGGGTTCACTGAACACAACAGGTATGCAGTGGCGGGTTAACTGAACAGGTATACAGTGGCGGGTTCACTGAACAGAACAGGTATACAGTGGCAGGTTCACTGAACAGAACAGGTATGCAGTGGCAGGTTCACTGAACAGGTATACAGTGGCGGGTTCACTGAACAGAACAGGTATACAGTGGCAGGTTCACTGAACAGGTATACAGTGGCGGGTTCACTGAACAGGTATACAGTGGCGGGTTCACTGAACAGAACAGGTATACAGTGGCAGGTTCACTGAACAGAACAGGTATACAGTGGCGGGTTTACTGAACAGAACAGGTATGCAGTGGCGGGTTCACTGAACAGTACAGGTATGCAGTGGCAGGTTCACTGAACAAGTATGCAGTGGTGGGTTCACTGAACAGGTATGCAGTGGTGGGTTCACTGAACAGGTATGCAGTGGCGGGTTCACTGAACAGGTATGCAGTGGCGGGTTCACTGAACAGGTATGCAGTGGCGGGTTCACTGAACAGGTATGCAGTGGTGGGTTCACTGAACAGGTATGCAGTGGTGGTTTCACAGTACAGGTATGCAGTGGTGGGTTCACAGAACAGGTATGCAGCCAGGAACAAGCTAAGCCTAACTAATCTTTCCCTATGAGAGACAGTCTGCAGCAGCTCGCCCTACTCTCACTAACGCAGGCACACGAGTGAGCTTAATGGCCGCCGCTGCCTGCCTTTTATTAGGGGGGGGAGTGGCTTCAGGGGCTAGTGTAGCCTAATTGGCTACACTGGGCCTGCTGACTGTGATGTAGAGGGTCAAAGTTGACCCTCATGGTGCATTATGGGGCGAACCGAACTTCCGCAAAACTTCGCCTGCGGGACGCGAACGCGAACCACTGAAGTTCGCATGGAACCGTTCGGCCCAACTCTACTAACGAGCTGGTCTTCCCATTGCTTTCATCATTGTTTAGCGAAGGTAACCTTCGGTGAGACCAAGATTCACGTGGAGGGATTGCCAGATCGGTATGCTGAGTTTGCGGACGTGTTTTGTCCTAAGTCAGCCGATAAACTTCCTCCACACCGTCCTTTCGATTGTCCTATCGATCTCCGGTCTGGTTGTATGGCCCCTAGAGGTCATCTCTACAATTTATCTGGGCCTGAAAAGTTGGCCATGCAGGAATACATCCGTGAAAACTTAGCCAAATGGTTCATTCGCCCTTCCCGGTCACCTGCTGGGGCAGGTTTCTTTTTTGTAAAGAAAAAGGACGGAGGCCTTCGGCCGTGCATTGATTATCAGGGCCTGAATAAAATCACAGTAAAAAATCGCTATCCCTTACCTTTTAATAGATGATTTATTTACTCAGGTCACCAATGCTAAGATTTTCTCAAAATTGGATTTGCGGGGTGCATACAACCTGGTACGGATCAGAAATGGCGATGAGTGGAAGACTGCCTTTAACACACCCGATGGGCATTACGAGTACCTGGTGATGCCCTTCGGGTTGTGTAACGCCCCGGCCGTCTTTCAGGAACTCATTAATGAGGTGTTCAGAGAGGTTTGGGGCAAATTTGTCCTAGTATATCTGGATGATATACTAATCTTCTCAGCCAACCTCTCAGAGCATAGGGACCATGTCAGGTTTGTGTTACACAAGCTAAGACAAAACATGTTATATGCCAAGTTGGAGAAATGCATTTTTGAGGTAACATCTGTCGCCTTTCTGGGGTACATAATTTCTACCTCAGGCCTTTCTATGGACCCTGCCAAAGTCTCTGCTGTTCTGGAGTGGCCTCAGCCAGTGGGACTGAAGGCTCTCCAGAGATTCTTAGGATTTGCTAATTACTATAGAAGGTTCATAAAGGGGTACTCCACAGTCATCGCACCCCTCACCAGTCTCACAAAGAAAGGGGCAGATACTAACCACTGGTCCCCCGAAGCTCTTGCTGCTTTCTCCACTCTGAAGGAATTGTTTTGTACTGCACCCATTTTGAGACACGTTGACATCTCCTATCCCTTTATTGTGAAGGTAGATGCCTCAGAGGTTGGGGTAGGGGCTGTGCTGTCTCAGCGTTCTGGGTTGCAACGGAGGTTACACCCATGTGCCTATTTTTCCCGTAGATTTTCACCCGCAGAGAAAAACTACGATATACAATACAATACAATAACATTTGTAAAGCGCTTTTCTCCCATAGGACTCAAAGCGCATAGCTGTGTCTCAGATTAATACTGGGTTTCAGGCTGGGTTGTGTTACAGAGGAGATAGTCAGGTGTTCATGAATGCCAGACTGAAAAGGTAGGTTTTCAGTTTAGACTTAAATGCTTCCAGGGATGGGGCTGTCCTGATTGGGTGTGGCAGGGAGTTCCAAAGTGTAGGGGCAGCATGACAAAAGGCTCTGTCTCCAAAGGTTTTGAGGTGGACTCTGGGGGTGACCAAGGTGTTACGTCCTTTTGATCTAAGATTGTGGGGGGTGTGATGTAGTTGCAACAAGTCCTTCAGGTATCCAGGGCCCAGATTGTGCAAGGATTTGAATGTCAGTAAGCCAATCTTAAACAGAATTCTCCATTTTATCGGTAGCCAGTGGAGTGAGCTCAGGGTTGGTGTTATGTGGCAATGGCGGGGTTGGCTCGTTAACAGCCTTGCGGCGGCATTCTGTACTAATTGCAGGCGGCATAAGTCTTTCTTATGCAGGCCTGTGTAGAGGACGTTGCAGTAGTCTAACCTTGATGTGACGAAGGCATGAACTAGGGTTGGAAGATCCTCTGAAGGAATTAGGTGTTTAATCCTTGCAATATTCCTTAGGTGAAAGAAGGAATGTTTCACAACAGCTGAGATTTGATTCCTGAAGCTTAATTTCCCATCAATCAGTACTCCCAGGCTGCGCACACAGTCTGAGTTGTTCAGGTCTGAGCTCCCTATCCTTAGCGGTGTTGGCTGAGACTGGAGCTGCTTTGCTGTTGAGCCCTGGCCCTCGATAACAAGAACCTCAGTTTTGTCAGCATTAAGTTTTAGCCAATTATTATTCATCCACTCCTGAAGCTCAGCTAAGCATGCGTTTATTTGTGGAGTAGGGTCTGTGACATCAGGTTTGAATGACAAATATAGCTGGGTGTCCTCAGCATAGCAATGATATGTCAGGCCATGTTTTTGTATGATTTCTCCAAGTGGCAGCATGTATATGGTGAACAGTAAAGGGGATAATATTGCGCCCTGAGGTACACCGTATTTTAGTGGTACAGGGTTGGAGAGGAAGGGCCCTAAGGCTACCCTTTGTGTTCTGCCAGCCAGGAAGGAGTTGAACCACCGGAGAACAATGCCATCTATGCCACAGTACTCTTGTAGCCTGTTGAGTAAGATTTCATGATCGACTGTGCCAAAAGCCGCTGAGAGGTCAAGCAAAATCAGGATGGAACATTGACCCTTGTCTCTTGCAATGAACAGATCATTGCAAATCTGGGTGAGAGCTGTTTCACAGCTGTGATATTTCCTGAAACCAGATTGAAGAGGGTCAAGGATGTTGTTTCTGGAGAGCCTGGCTTCAAGTTGGAGGTAGACAGCCTTTTCAATAACTTTTCCCAGAAAGGGGAGGTTTGAGACAGGTCTGTAGCTGTTTAGAGCATCTGGGTCTAAGGATGGTTTCTTGAGTAGAGGCCTGACGATTGCTTCTTTCAGAGTAGAGGGAAACCACCCTTCTTGTAAGGAGCCGTTGACTATTTTGTGGAATGCCGGTGTAAATAGTTCAGGGCATTTCAACATGAACTTAGTGGGGCCAGGGTCCAGATCGCAGGTAGTCTGGCGAAGGTTTGAGAGGATATCCAAGATGTCTTTTTCAGTGATTACCTTAAAATCAGACCATGGTGGTAGGCTATTTTTGCACCTGTTATATGGCTCTGCATGGGTTTCTGGGGCTGTGAATTGAATGGCAGATCGTATGGAGGAGACTTTGTCTGAGAAGAAGTGGGCAAATTTCTCGCACAGTTCCTGTGAAGGTCTGATGCTGGAATTCCTGCAAGATGGATTGCAGAGACTGTCAACCGTGCGGAAGAGTTGGGCAGGTCTGTTGGCTGCATTTGCTATTTCGTGAGACAGGAATAAGGACTTCTTTTTGTTAATCATCGTTTGATATTTTTTCAGGTGAGCAATTAGGGAAAGTTTGTCATCAGGAGACTGATGTTTGCGCCACCTTCGTTCCAGTCTGCGTCCGTTTCTTTAGTTCCTTTATAGAGTTGTCAAACCAGCGAGCGTGATGTAATGGTGCGGAACGTTTAATCTTTAAGGGAGCTATGGCGTCAAAAGCGGCTGAGACATCGTGGTTATATTTAAGGACCATGGATTCAAGGCCTAAGTTGTGATCTGTCAGTCCACCTAGATTGAGGCTGTTCTGAAGGTGTTGGGGTGTCAAACCTTTCAAGGAACGATATTTTATTAGTTCTTTCACTTGGTGTTTTGTAGCCGGTGCTGTAAAGGAGAAGTGGACAGTGTGGTGGTCTGACCAAACTACTGGATCAATTTCCACATTGGATATTAGGAGTTCTGAATGGAAAATGAGGTCCAAAGTGTGTCCTTTTTTGTGGGTAGGTAGGTTGACGGCTTGAGAGAAGCCCAGTTCATTCATGGAGAGAAGTAGCTTAGTTCCAAATTGGGAAGAGTGTGTATCGACCCGTGCGTTAAAGTCTCCAAGAATTATCCACCTAGGGTGTTTCAGTATTATGCAAGATACAAGTTCTGCTATTTCCTTGAGAAAAGCTGAGCCAGCGTCAGGGGGTCGGTAGACAAGCAGTATGTTTATTTTTTTTCCAGCTGAGAGCTGGGCTGCTAGACATTCAAAAGAGTGGGTGGGGGCTACAGCAAGGGGTTTAATATTCAAACTGGATTTGAAGCGATATAGGCAACAGGGAGCTCCTAGCCATTAAATTGGCCTTTGAAGAATGGCGTCATTGGCTAGAAGGAGCAGAATATACGATTACAGTCTACACTGATCACAAAAATTTGGAATACATCGAAGGGGCTAAGAGATTGAGTCCCCGACAGGCTCGGTGGTCACTGTTTTTCTCAAGATTCAGATTTATAATTACGTATACCCCGGGTAGTAAAAATGTTAAAGCAGATGCTTTATCCAGATGTTTTGAGCCAGAGACCGCACAGCCCTCACACCCAGAGACTATTCTCCCACAGAAAGTGGTGTTGGCAGCCACAGAGACCTGGAGGAACTGGACTGAAACTTTAAGTCCCTTTCAGCAGGATGTCCCTGAGGGAAAGCCTGAAGGGGTCATGTTTGTACCATTGCCATTTCGTCTCCAGATATTGCAGATGTTCCACTCCCACAAAAATGCTGGGCATCCTGGTGCCACCAGAACACAGGACCTTGTTGCTAGGTGTGCTTGGTGGCCTTCATTGGCAACTGACTGCAAGGAGTATGTGAGAGAATGTGCAGTGTGTGCAAGAAGTAAACCCTCCCGTCAGGCACCTGTGGGAACATTGCAGCCTGTACCCACCCCAAGTGAACCATGGACCCATTTGTAATTGGATTTTGTGGGTGAACTCAGGAGGTCTGAGGGCATGTCGGTCATTTGGGTGGTAGTCGACAGATTCAGTAAAATGGCCCATTTCGTGCCCTTGAAAGGACCCCCCTCGGCCCAGGAGTTGGCCGATCTATTCATCCTGCATATCTTCCGGCTACATGGCATTCCGGAAAATATAGTGTCAGATCAGGGAGTCCAATTTGTTTCTAAATTTTGGAGGGCATTCTGTCATCATTTGGGCATGGAACTGTCGTTTTTGTCGGGCTACCACCCACAGACCAATGGTCAGACCGAGAGAATTAGTCAATCTCTGGAACAGTTTCTAAGGTGTTACGTTGTGGATGCACAAACTGATTGGGTCAAGTTCTTGCCGTTTGCAGAATTTGCACACAATAACTTGAAAAGCTCTTCTTCTGGATTCTCTCCATTCCAGGTGGTAACAGGAAAGTTGCCTAGGTTTTCCCCACTGCCAGTAGCTTCTACTCCGTTTCCAGCTTTAGAGGCTTGGCCATATGGCCGCATAGGGGTGCTATTTTGGCTGGGAACGCGTAGAAACGGCCGCCTTCCCAGCCTAATGGCGAAACTGGAAGTGGCCGCCAGCGGGACCCGGAGCATCAGAGCGACTCGTCGTGCACACCGATCAGCTGCAGGGGGCTGAGGTAAGCCCCAGGTGAGTAAAACTCAATTTATTTTTTACACTTAAGGTTCACTTTAACCACTTGAGGACCCACCCTTTACCCCCCCTTAAGGACCAGCGCTGTTTGTTTGGATCTGTGCTGGGTGGGCTCTGCAGCCCCCAGCACAGATCCGCGGCCACACAGAGCGATCAGATCGCCCCCCTTTTTTTCCCCCTATGGGGATGATGTGCAGGGGGGGTCTGATCGCTCCTACCTGCAGGCATGTTGCGGGGGGGGGGCACCTCAAAGCCCCCCTCCGCGGCGACATTCTCCCCCCTCCCTCTCCTACCTGCTCCCCCGGGAGATCTGGGCTGCACAGGACGCTATCCGTCCTGTGCAGCCAGTGACAGGACGTCCCCTGTCACATGGCGGCGATCCCCGGCCGCTGAGTGGCCGGGGATCGCCGATCTGCCTTACGGCGCTGCTGCGCAGCAGCGCCGTACAAATGTAAACAAAGCGGATTATTTCCGCTTGTGTTTACATTTAGCCTGCGAGCCGCCATCGGCGGCCCGCAGGCTATTCACAGAGCCCCCCGCCGTGAATTGACAGGAAGCAGCCGCTCGCGCGAGCGGCTGCTTCCTGATTAATCAGCCTGCAGCTGGCGACCGTCGCTGGTCCTGCAGCTCCCACTTTGCCGACGCACGGTATAAGCGTGCGGTCGGCAAGTGGTTAAGGCCATTATTGAAGCATCCTGGGCTTCCATAACACCTGAGCAGTGCCACAGACTGATTGCCTCCATGCCACGCCGCATTGAAGCAGTCATTTCTGCAAAAGGATTCCCGACCAAGTATTGAGTGCATAACTGAACATAATTATTTGAAGGTTGTTTTTTTTTTTTGTTTTAAAAAAGTTTTCTTTTATTGGTCGGATGAAATATGCTAATTTTTTTGAGATAGAAATGTTGGGTTTTCATGAGCTGTATGCCAAAATTATCAATATTAAAACAATAAAAAGTTTGAAATACTTCAGATGTGTGTATTTGAATCTAAAATATATGAAAGTTTAATGTTTATCAGTACATTACAGAAAATAATGAACTTAATCACAATATGCTAATGTTTTGAGAAGATCCTGTATACTACATGATATATACAGGACTATGGCAGTAATTATAATGTGAGCTCCTCTAAAGGACAGTTAAGTGGCAAGACAATATACTCTATATAGCGCTGCGGAAGATATTGGCGCTATATATAAATAATAATAATATCGTAGGAGAGCTGGTGTGGTAGTGATATAGAGGGAGGGGAGCATCCTACCACGCATGTCTCTAAAACAGCTGTTTCAGAGACTGATTAACAACTACTGCGACTGCGCAAAGTCAGCGTGGTCCTAGCGATATGACGCCTGGATCACGCTGATGATCTAAGGTTAATTTACAGTATCAGCGCGCCCTTAGTTTTCACCGGGCTAATCTTCTTCCGGAAGCTACAGTATGTCTGTCAGCCTAACCGATGCTGCGTCTGATCGTGTTTTGGAAGCTCACTCATGAGTCATAGCTGCCCGTGCAGCGTTTCTCCCATCAGCTGACCCGTTGCTTCAGCCCTCCTCTTCCTACACCTCCATACGTCAGCACGCCACCGTGAGCGCCTCTTCAAATAGTGCTCACTGTTCTGCGCACGCGCTTTCAGGAGGCTCGAATCTTGTTTCTGTGTGTCCTTGTCAAAGAAGATGGCTACTGCGTCTAGGTTGATCCAGAGAATTAGGAACTGGGCATCTGGGGTAACGTGTCGAATTCTTTCACTCACGTGCAAATATTGAAAGTTAGACCTGTTAAGGTGCAAAGAAGTGAGGGTTTGGGGCAAGCCTGCTGATGTGTATATTGTTGTCAGCTATTTCTCGCCGACTTCAGTCTTTTCGCTTGTGACGGTTAGTTTTTATGGTTAATCACACCATAGTAAGACAACCGTCTTCTCATTCCCCCCCCCCCCCCCCCCCAATAATAAAAAAAAGCCTAAGGAAAGAACAAATAAACTATATTACTTGCACGCAGATTGTCGCTAGCCTGTTGTTTACCTTTGAGGCAGGGGTCACACTTGTCTTTCAGTTTCTACACTTTTCAGAAAACTGAAAGACAAATGTGACCTCTACCTTACAACAGCTAATGTAATTTATAGAGAAAACTGACAAATCGCGCAAGATGTCAGTTTTTTTTCTGCGTGCAAAATCTACATTCAAGTGTGACCTAGCTTATTGATTAACACATGAGTTCTCAGTTGAAAACAGTTTTTCTGTGCAGAAAATGCGCACGAAAGCCGACAAATGTGACCCCTGCCTCACTCCTGCCCGCCTGCTGTATAGTGCAGCTCCCCACCTCTGTCCTTTTCCCTCCCTGCCTCTGTAAGCTTCCTCCATTCGGCTTAGGGAGGCAGGGTGGGAAGGGACAGAGGCGGGGAGCCACGCATAGACTAACAGTCAGAGGTAAATAGGCTAGCGACAATCTGCGTGTCGGTAGCCTGGTGTAGTGGAAACAGGCCCTAAGGATACAGAGGCTGGGCATTGTATACAGAGAGTGCCTTTGTCCTGATATGATTTCACAAACCCACCTTGGGTTCTCTTTAAGGATCAGGCCATTTTGGGTGGGGGGGTGTCCAGGCAGCCGGATCCCCAGTATAGCATGGTGTAGCCCAGTGTCCCCCAAAATGCCAACAGCCTTTACTCGCCTCCCAGGCTCCAGCGATGAGCAGCTCTAGCCCCCTCCGCTCTGGCCGGCATCCTCGCTCGCACTGCCATTAACCTTCTTGGCGGTAAGCCCGAGCTGAGCTCGGGCTATGCCGCGCAGGAGGATATCTCAGCCCCTGGTGGGGCGATTCGCTCCATTTAAATTGCTGTGCGCGCAGCTAGCACTTTGCTAGCCACACACACAGCTTGATCGCCGCCGCTCTGCGGCGATCACCCGCACGCAGCGGTGGAAGAGGGCCCCCCGCCAGAGTCCTGCGCTGCCCGGACCAATGAGTTCCGGGCAGCGCTATGAGCTGGATCGGAGGCGTCTGACGTGCTTGACGTAATTCCGATCGTCGCCATGGCGACAGGAGAAGCCAAAAAGGGGAACACGTTATATACGCGTTCCCCTGTTTGCTATTGATGCTGGCGACGATCGCACTAGAGGGACACATGCGCCCTCTAGTGGTGTTAAATGTAGCTACCACTCTGGTAGCTTTACATGAAACAAAAAAAAATGTTTTTTTAAAAACCTGATTTCTGCCTATTTGGCAGAAAAAATCAACAGTCAGGAGGGTTAAAGAGACACTACTGAAGCAAAAAAAATAAAAAAAAAATATATATGTATATATATATATATATATATATATATATATATATATATATATATATATATATATATATATACCGTATTTTTCGGACTATAAGACGCACTTTTTCTCCCCCAAAAGTGGGGGGAAAAAGTCACTGCGTCTTATAGTCCGAATGTGCAGAAATGAGGTCCCCCAGAAGCAGGTGCAGGAGGTACTGAAAGCCCTCACCTATGCAGCCACGGGCTCAGAGTCCTTCATCTTGCTTCCTGCTTTCACAATGCATCGGCTCTCCTCCTCCAATTCACCCTCCTCCCACGCAGCTGAGCGGCAGGCACTCTTGCTCTCTGAGCGCCCTGTGTTATCCGGCTTGATGGCTGGCGTGGAGCGGAATTGACTAGGGTCTTCCAGTACCTGCAAAGGCTCCGGCAGGAGGAGATCGGTGGCAGAGGACATTGGTGGCTGTTAGTTACTAGCCCCACCCGGAGGACATCGGCGGCGGCGGACATTGGTGGCTGTTAGTCGCTACCCCTACCCGGAGGACATCAGCGGCGGCGGACATTGGCGGCTCCGAGTCACGTGGGCTATCAGCTGGAGCTGCCCACGTGACTCCGGTACTTGCAGTGGCTTCGGAAGGCATCTGGCACCAGCGATGTCCTGCTTTCCTACTGCCAGCTGGAGGATGGTAGACATCGGCGACAGAAGACATCAGTGACTCTGAGTCTCTACCGGCATCCGGAGGACATCGGCAGCAGCGGACATTGGCGGCTCCGGGTCACGTGGGCCATCAGCTGGAACTGCCCACGTGACTCCGGTACTTGCAGTGGCTTCGGAAGGCATCTGGCACCAGCGATGTCCCTGCTTTTCTACCACCAGCTGGAAGGTGGAGGACATCGGCGGTGGAGGACGTTGGTGGCCCTGTATCACTATCCCCCTCTGCAGGGCATCGGCGGTGAAGGACATTAGAAGCTCTGAGTCACGTGGGCCATTAGCTGGAGTTGCCCACATGACTCTAGTTCTTTAAGCAGGAATGGACCGGACTTCAGGGGACCCAGGACACCATCCCCATTAGCTCAGGATGAACAGCAGCATGCCTCTAGGATTGGTAAGTATAAAAAATGCATTTCGTATACATAGTGGGGGCAGGCATTGTGGTGGGGGCAGGCATTGTGACTTAGTGTAGGTAGTGAGGACATTGTAACTTAGTGTAGGTACTATGGGGGTAGGCATTGTAGCTTAGTGTAGGCAGTGTGGGCATTGTAGCTTAGTGTAGGTACTAGTGTAAGCATTGTAGTTTAGTGTAGGTAGTGGGGGCAGGCATTGTAGTTTAGTGAAGGTTGGGTGGCATTGTAGTTTAGTGTAGATAGTGAGGGCATTGTGGCTTAGTGTAGGTAGTGGGGGCATTGTAGCTTAGTGTAGGTTTTGGCGGGAAGCAGTAAGCATAATGTAGGTAATGGGGCAGCATGAGTGAGTAGTTAGTGTAGCTGGTGGGTCAATAAGGGTTAATGTAGGGTAGTTATTGGAGCAGCAGGGGCTAGTGTAGCTGGGAAGTCAGTGTAGCTTAGCTAAAGACTAAAGTTTGGAAGGAAAAGGACCCATAAGATACCCCTGGACCATAGACGCACCAGGTTTAGTAGTTTGTTTTTTCCCCCTGATTTTTTCCCTCTAAACCTAGGTGCGTCTTATAGTCCGGAGCGTCTTATAGTCCGAAAAATACGGTATATATATAATGAATTGGTTGTGTAGTACGGATAATTACTAGAACATTAGTAGCAAAGAAAATATTCATATTTTTATTTTGTTATGTATTTTTTTATAACATTGCATCATTCTCTAATATTTTCAGTGTACACACTACACTCAGCATTCTAAATGATTTTACAGAGCAGCAGTGAACTTTTGAACCCATTCTCTGCAGAGAAAAAGAAGATACAATGACTGACAGTTGAGATAACAAGCTTCAGAAGACAGACCTCTCTGCGACTTTGGAAGTCGTGGAGCTCAATGTTGAGGCTCTTTTGCATAGATAACTGGAGTTTCTTAACACTTCCTGTACTGGAAACAATATTAGACTTATGTCTCTGCGCCTAATGGTTTATTTCTTAGCTATACTACACATACAGTCCAGTTCAAAAGCACTCATACGTGTGCACTTCATGGGAAAGGACCCAACTGATGAGCCAGTTGAATAAAACAAAGGCCAAGAAAGGGAAATGGGCTTGTTGAGGGGCTGCGGCTAAAAGTATTAGAGACGCAGGATCAGCAGGAGAGTCAGGCAACTGGTGTGACGTATGCGCAGTCACCCACCAATTCCTGTTCCCTTTGATGCAGTTTACCATAAGGCTACTTTCACACCAAGACCAAGTTAGACACCAAGACACCAAGTTAGGTGCTATGTTAAGGTCGCATAACGTGCACCTAACGCAAGGCCTGGTGCTTTTTGATGTGGACGTCAGTGAGCCGCGTTGTGCAGCTCACTCTGGCGTCCGTGATGCGTACTCTTGGACGCATGCGGCATCACGTGGTCCCACCGGCCAATCGCCGCACAGAGCGGCCGCACCAGGAAGTAAACACTGCACGTCACAACGTGCAGTGAATATTAATTAGCCATGTGCCTGGCCGCTCTCCGCTCCTCCCCAACATGACTGAGCATGTGCAAACAGTCTAACGTGGCTTAAGCCGCTGTAACGCCGTAGCATGCTGCACTTTTGGAAGAACGTGCAGCGTTACATGTAACGCAACGTGGGCAGTGTGAACAGCCCACTTGTGTTACATTGCTGTACGTTGGGGGAGCGTTACAGGCTGCACTAACGTGCGCCTGTAACGTCCCTGTGTGTAAGCAGCCTTAAGCCTCAGACCCTGAGGGAATCCTGAAGACAGTCAGAACTGCAGGCAAAGTAACCTTTTGGATTGGTTGGTGAGTCCACACACAGTCCAATTTCAATTGTATATACAATCGATACAATCTGTGCTCTCATATAGAGCCCAGGTTGCTGCCACCAATCCACAATAAAAGCGTGCGAATGCTCTAATTCTAACTCTAGCTAAATCCTGTAGGAAAAAGGGTTAATTTGACAACCTTTGTAGAGATAGCAAAACTAACAATATTTAATATCAAAACAGTTATGGTAACATGTCTCTCTTTGAAGATGTGAATTCTTTTGGCGGAGATTTGTTTCAGAACAGCACTTAGACAAACGATTTTTTAATCGTTTATTTAAAGAAATAATGCAGAACAAAATATAGCAGTAGAAACAAATTGATACAGAAATAATAAGGGTTCAATATGAAAATAATAGCTGATTACAGTCTGAGCAGTTTGTCAAGTTACCGTGTCTTTGCGGTAAGTCCCACAGAAGATGTGTAGTACAATTCTGGAAAGTTCTGTGGAATGGGTATTAATCCTTTTATCAGGCTGGGAGATGACTAGGTGATCGATTAACGTCTCAGAAGGTGTGCTGCGCTGGTCGCATGGCGCACTGTGAGTTGTGGACCGCTGGGCCCAAACGGTTCCGCAATATCCATCAAATTATGGACTACTATGAAATGAGATATCAAAAGCTCATTAAAGAGACTCCGTAACAAAAATTGCATCCTGTTTTTTATCATCCTACAAGTTCCAAAAGCTATTCTAATGTGTTCTGGCTTATTGCAGCACTTTCTGCTATCACAGTCTCTGTAATAAATCAATGTATCTTTCCCTTGTCAGACTTGTCAGCCTGTGTCTGGAAGGCTGCCAAGTTCTTCAGTGTTGTGGTTCTGCTATGCACTCCCCCCTCAGGGGGGAAAGAAACACACAAATGATCTCTTGAGATTCAAAAGGAAGGCTGTATACAGCCTGCTTGTGTATGGATGTATTTTCTATGTGTGGACATACTGTACATCAACCTACTTCCTGTTTTGGTGGCCATTTTGTTTGTTTATAAACAAACTTTTTAAAACTGTTTTTAACCACTTTTAATGCGGCGGGGAGCGGCGAAATTGTGACAGAGGGTAATAGGAGATGTCCCCTAACGCACTGGTATGTTTACTTTTGTGCGATTTTAACAATACAGATTCTCTTTAAGCCCGGGACATGTTTCTGGGTATTCTCAGGACAGGCAGGAATGTGAATGGGTCCTAATGAGTTTGAGGGGATCTGTTCCTCTCTTTATCTTTAAAACTAGGATGGGAGAAACTTCCTGGAGAATCTTTATTGCCCCCCTTATAGATAACCTTTTTCCTGTGTGGATGGTCTGGTTTTAGGGTGAATGGCTTCTCGCAGTAAGTACAACACAAACAAACACTCACTCACATCCCCCAGGGCAGGGGTGGTGAGATGGAAGAGCACTGAGTTTCTAAAAGCCAGGCTAATGAATTAAAGGGGCTCTCCAGATCATAGTTTGGGCGCATTTACATGCGCTTGCCGCAATGGCGTTCGCAAAATCGTAACAACTGGTATTATTTTAACATGAAAAATACACAGCCTTCTCAGTTAGGGTTCCCTTTAAAGAGAGTCTGAAGCGAGAATAAATCTCGCTTCAGAGCTCATATTCAGCAGGGGCATGTGTGCCCCTGCTAAACCGCTGCTAAACGGGGGTCCCTTACCTCACAAATCCCCTCCATGCAGCGGGGGATCTCTTCCGCATAGAGGGCTAACCGCTGCAGCCCTGCCTCACGTGCGTCTGTCAGCGCGTATCTCCGCCTCTCCCCCGCCCCTCTCAATCTCCCTTCACTGAGAGGGGCGGGGGAGAGGCGGCGATGCGCCACTGATAGACGGCGCTGAGAGGCAGGGCTGCAGCCGTTAGTCCTGCCTCAAGAGCAGCAAAATCTACGACCAAGCTGGTCGTAGATTTTGCGGGGGAGGGGGGTGTTGGGGGGTAAGGGACCCCCGTTTAGCCGCGGGATAGCGGCGTTTTAGCAGGGGCACACATGCCCCTGCTGAATATAAGCACTGAAGCGAGATTTATTCTCGCTTCAGTGTCTTTTTAAGGACTAAAGATGCATACACACATCCAATCTTGATGGAAACTCAAGTTTGAAACTTGGGATAGTATGGAGCCTTCCAATTCCTCTATCTGTCTCGACATTGCAGCTCTGTCCCTAGTAGTATAGAAGCAAATACTTAAAGCTGAAAGTGACAGTAATAAAAGCAATGGAGCTGCCATAATAAAGAGAACCACAAGGAGGTGCATTGGCCAAGCACAAAAGACACTGCAGTCTTTTTTTTTTTGTAAACTAATGCTAGGTACACACATGAGATAAGTCTTTGGAAAATGAAAGATCTAATGCTGGGAATACATGGTTTGTTTTTGAGCCATTTAGATGGCTCGATAGATGATTTCTGACGTGTCCGATCTCCCGCTCGATCTTTTCCCCGCTCGGTTTGTGATAGCATTGAATGAAAAAAATATAAGAAAAAAACGTGCGGAAGATAAGAGAATCGACTGCAGAATTGAGCGGCGAAACGATCGAACGGGAGAATCGAGCAGCAAAAACGAGACATGTATGCCCAGCATAAGGCTAATTTTAGCACCTCTATGCAGTATGAGAGCATACCTGCAGTCTATTCTCAAGAGTACACCCAGCAGATAAAAATCTTTGCAAACTGAGGAATTAAGACAACTGAAGTGAGAAGAATATGGAAGATGCCATATTTACTTCCTTTTAAGCAATACCAGTTGCCTGGCAGCCCTGCTGATCTGTTTGGCTGCAGTAATGGCTGAATCACACCAGTAACAAGCATTCAGCTAATCTTGTCAGATCTGACAATGTCAGAAACTCCTGACCTGCTGCATGCTTGTTCAGGGTCTATGGCTAAAAGTATTAGAGGCAGAGGATCAGCTGGATAGCCAGCCGGCGCTGTTCTGCACTTATGCTTACAGCAGAGGAGGAAGTGAGCCGATGACAGCCGGGCGCACACCAAAACTAGCCGGGGTGGGGGATCCGGCTAAAAGAGCCTGGAGAGAACACTGCATAGGTTGGTCAGGGAGGTTTGAAAGACTGATCTTTCTAAAGGTGGTTGTACACATGCAAAAATCAGTTCCAGCAAAATGCTTCCGTAGTCTATTTACTTCTTTTTCGTGCTTGCCTGTGCACACAAAAGTTAAGAAATATCTGCAGATCTCATACACACCTTGTTTAATGAGCAATCACCTGCAGATCAGATCCACTGGGATGGACCTGAAAGATTGTGACACAAATATCTTTCTTTGCTATCTTTGGAGGTCTCTTTCATTTTTCTTTTTTTCAAAAAGTATCTACAGACTATCTTTGATCTTTCAAGGCAATAGAGTAGCGCAGGATTAGATCTACAAATGCTGCTGGAAGGTTGGAGCTGGTTCCAAGCTCAATAATGGTGATACACAAAAAAAAGTTACCTCAGCGCAGAAAAGCTGGTGAATGGTGTGGTGATATATTGGGGTGCTGATGATGTTAAGGATAATACAGGAACATATTCTTTCATTTTTCTGTCTGTCATGTGTACGTCTGGTCGAAGCCAGCTGGTTTCAGGGTAATTGGTCAAGTGGCCAGAGGAAGCTGAATGCTAATGTGATGGTCTGTATGACAATAGGAAGTACTTTTGAGTTTCTGTATGCAGTTCCTCTGAGAGTGGGTCACTGCTAATTGGATTGTCTGCATAGCTTTGAACTCTGTGACAGGTAGACACCCAATTGTCCCAAAAGACAATCGGACTAATGGAATCTGCCATCTTCATAGGCTATCAGGAAACTCTGGAATTTACATATGATAGCCTGATAGAATGTTGAAAAGCCTCACTTCACAATCTTTTTGTATGGACTAGAACTGCGGAACTGTAGATTTTTACCTGTGGAAATTGAAGCTTTGAAGGTCGCATATCACTTGAAGGATATGACAATCTGAGAGATTGCATTAGTTGTGGACTTGTACCCTCAGGCCCCAAATGGGCCTATAAGAACCTGCACAGGTTCTTCACAACTGGTAGCTCTCTGGAGATAGCAAAGACGCTAGGGCTGCCCGACTACTGGTCTAAAGCGGCGTTCTCCCGCCAATGACGTTCAAACAACGCTGTTTGACTTCTGCTGTACTAAACTAACACTCATAGCCTAGAAGAGACTGAAGGGTAACTGTGTATAAGTCCATGCCTGATTGTACGTTTGGGCAACACTACCGTATGAGATTGTAATTGCATTGTGTGTATGGGGCACTTTTGCGCTCGACAGCAGAGTGGCTAACAGTATCGTTTGGAACGACTGTTAGTGGTTTCGCTGCACGACAGTGTAACTTGCATTACAAGTCAGTGCCTGATTGTGCCGTGTTACCGTACAACTGTACTGTGGGCGTGTGTGCGTGGCGTTCCCGTATTCGGCCTAAATCGCAAAGCTGACCCGAATACGAAAACGCGGATTGCGCGCTGAGCACTCCACAGCCGAGTGGACGTGTCTAGCAACAGCTAGTGGTGGCAGTAAGGAGTGTTTGAGGGGTCCCAGCCTTGTTTGTAGCTTGAATAAGGCTGCTCCCCGCTTGATCTGGTCAAACCCGCAGTCGGGAACTGTATACGCAGGCGTGCAGCAGGCCGGTTCCTGACAGATGGTACGGCAGAGAGGTGATTGTAAACGATACAGTACCTTATCCTTCAGGTTTACTGTTAGAGGACTGCGCAACCCTTGTAATAAAGGTAGATGTAATCCCGACATCCAGCGTGAGCCTGATACTGAGAAAGCAGCAAGGCTCTGCTCAACAATAATGCGGCCAGCGTGCCGCTCCCAGAAGCCTCCGATCATGTGATCCCGAACTTGCTGTTTCAACCTGCATTGCGGTCCAAGGTGGTTACGATCTCCCACAGGCAAGTGACAGCCCGGATTATGCTTCCTGGCTATAGAGGAGAGTAAAGACAACAGTGTACACTGCGGAATAACAGAGCCACGCTAGAGAATCCACTTACTAAAATCAGAGCTTAGTTTATTGCACATCAAAAATGTAGCCTCCATTTCGCGACTAGTTTTGGCGGTATGCCTTCGTCAGGGGGTGTGGCTACAATACAGGCAGTTTAAATGTAAAACCCTCCTCCCCTTTTTACAATTATCCCTCACAGCCGGCTGAGGATCAAAACGGGAGAATACAAAATCTTGCAGAACAATACATTAAAATATATGCTAAAAATTCAGATACTAATATGTAAAAAGCCCAAAAGCATTCCCTTATAAAATGACTGTACAAATCATTAGTCTCTAATAAAACCGTTCAAGTCAATGTTAGCGTTCAGTCCATTAAGTGACAGTGTTTGCAATTGGAATATCCATCTAGTCTTCAGTTGTGATAAGGTTTTAATCACACTGCCACCTCTCGGTTTAATAGCATAAATACCAAAACACTTTATACCCGCAGGGTCTCTGTTGTGAAATTTAGAGAAATGTTAAGGGACAGTATGAGACTTCTTATGTGGGTGGCCGATGTTTTAAATATGTTCTGAGCACCTCTTCTTTACACGTCTACCAGTATGTCTGACGTACTGCAAGCTACAAGGGCATTCCAATACATATATCATGTTAATGGTATTGCACGTGATAAATTGGTCAATCATAAAACTTTTTCCATTCGCAGTTGAAGTAAAAGAGGTGACTCTACACCCCCCCCCAAAATCCTGCATCCTTTTTTTTTTTTTACAGGGAAAAAACCCTTTCAAAGTTGTGAACATGGGAGGTCTTCTTTCCCGAATGCAGTTTTTCACCAATTAGTTCCCTAAATTCTTTGGCCTCCTGTAGATTATCCCAGGTTTGGCTGGTAGTACCGGATCAATAACAGGGTCCTCCTTTAAAATACCCCAGTTGTCAGAATCTTTTTTTTTAGTTTCTTTGATCACGAGAATATGTAACAAAAGCAAAGTCAGGTTTATTCATATTGGCTATTACAGGTTTAATTGTTAATCTAATTTCCCTCCCTCTCTAAGTACATTCAGTCTTTCCTCCAATATTTTTTGCTTGTCATAGCCCTTTTCAGTGAAGAGGTTCTGTAGGATTTCTGATTGTTACCAAGAGTCCTTAGTGCAATGTCTATGAATCCTGCAGAACTGTCCTCTAGGGACATTCTGCAGCCATAGGGGATAATGGCAGCTGGTAGATTTTGTATACAAGTTCCTGTCACTTTCCTTAAAAAAAATTAGGTTTTCACTCGACTTTCTTCTGTGAAAATGTTTAAATTCAAAAAATTAACATCAGTCTGGCTGTAAGAAACATGGTACTGTAAATTCCAGTCATTGACATTAATAAACAGGAGGGGAGCTTCATCCCCCTGCCACAGTCATTTTATAAGGGAATGCTTTTGGACTTTACACATATTAGTATCTGAATTTTTATCATATTTTAATGTATTGTTCTGCAAGATTTTGTATCCTCCTGTTTTGATCCTCAGCCGGCTGTGAGGGATAATAGTAAAGAGGGGAGGAGGGTTTTACATTTAAACTGCCTGTATTGTTGTAGCCACACCCCCTGACGAAGGCATACCCCCAAAACTAGAGTCGGGAAGAGGAGGCTACATTTTTGATGTGCAATAAACCAAGCACTGATTTTAGTAAATGGATTCTCTAGCGTGGCACTGTTATTCCGCAGTGTTACTCTCCCCTATAGCCAGGAAACATCAGCCGAGCTGTCACTGGCCTGTGGGAGATCACAACCACCTTGGAACGCACTGCAGATTGAAACAGGAAGTTCGGGATCATATGATCGGAGGCTTCTGGGAGCTGCACACTGGCCGCATTATCGTTGAGCGGAGCCTTGCTGCTTTCTCAGTATCAGGCTCATGCTGGATGTTGGAATTACTCGAACAGTACACCTGCAGGATAAGGTACTGTATTGTTTACAATCACCTCTCTGCCGTACCATCCACCAGCTGGGAGAGCCTGGCGTTGAGGCTGCGCTGAGGTAACTTTTCTTTGTGTATCTTTGAGCTTTCATTTTTCAAAGACTTTTCTCTTGTGTGTACCCAGCTTTAATTTTCAAATTCTGATGGCCCTCATACTACTTGGAGGTGGTAAAATTGGTCAGTAAATGGCCAATTTATAATTGAAAGTGTGTACTTAGCTTAAAGAGACTCTGTAACAAAATTTCCAGCCTTATTTCTTCTATCCTATAAGTTCCTATACCTGTTGTAATGTGGCCTGTCTAACTGCAGCCTTTCCTAGTTGCGCAGTGGCTGTATTATCCCTTATATAATCTAATCTTCTTTCCTTTGCCGGCTCAGGCAGGAATGTGCTGCTCTGCTGTGACAGGATAGAAGTTATGCATACCCTCTCCACGCCCCCTCCAGGCTCTGTATGAGTCACAGACTGAGCTTTTCTGAGCCTGTCACATGCTGGTTAGCAGCAATGTTTTTTGTTTGTAAACACGGTCTAAAACTGGCAATTACAAGCCAGGATCTCAGCAGGGAGTGGCAGGAACAGCAAAGAGGGGCCCAGGAGAACATAATGAATAGCATGGTATGCTTTTCATTGTAAGAATTTTAGAGTACCGATTCTCTTGAAAGGGAACCAGAGAGGAACTAAAAAAACAGAAAAAGCTTTTATACATACCTGGGGCTTCTTCCAGCCCCATACTCACGAATCGCTCCCATGCCGCCGTCCACCGCTTCCTGTATCGGCGGACGCGGCCAATTGTCCGCATGAGCAGGGGCTCCCTCCATACCCTTACGCATGCGGCTGCTCAGTATGCAGCTGCACGCGTAAGTGTATGCCGGGAGCCCCTGTTATGCGGACAATTGGCCGCGTCCTGCCGCCGACTGGCCGAAACTACGGGACCCGGTACCGCTGGATACAGGAAGCGGAGGACGGCGGCGTGGGAGCGATCCGTGCGTATGGGGCTGGAGGAAGCCCCAGATGTGTATAAAACCTTTTTCCTGGGGCCTCTGGTTCCCTTTAAGATCCTCCATTTTGTCAACTCGGCTGCTTTCATTGTTATTTTTTCCAGTCAATCACTGAAAACACTGAAATTTTGTGATATAGTACCAGAAACCCCTGAAAGTAGTGAACAGGAACCATATTCATTTGAATAGAAAAATAGCAAATAATCAGGTCTTTGCTCATGGACCACTAATTCTTCCCCCATACTGTTACTGTCAAACTGCAAGAAATGGGAAGTATGTAATTGAAACTAACTTCACTGTTTTTCACTATTTCCTATGTGGTGTGTCACTATGAAGGTAACTTCAGATTTCACTTATTTGTTATCAATGAGGATATTTAAACTGCAGCCATGCAAAGGCCTCTTGCACACTACATGCAATTCTGATAATTTTTTTTTTTTTTTTTTTTTTGTATACAATCTAATTTTTGAAATAAAAAAAAAAGTTGCAGCATGCAGTACGTTTTTAATCAGAATAAAAAATCGGATCATATAAAAAACTGGAATCACATGCAAGAGGCCTTAGGCCTGGAACCAGGGCTGTGGAGTCGAAACAAAAATCCACCGACGACTCAGTTTAGGATTCCTCCGACTCCTCGACTCTGACTCCTCTAATATGAATATTACAATCTTGTTGATTGAAAGTATGTAACATAAAATTCATCTCTTAACCGCCAACGCTTAGGAATTTTAAAAGACAACTGAAGTGTGAAGGATATGTAGACAGCCATATTTATTCCCTTTAGTCATAGACTAAAACTAGTCCTTGGTAAGAGTATTTGTAAAAGGTACAGAGTGGAACAAAGACCATTTATGAGGCCCTAGGCTACAGGATCTTCTCAAAAAATTAGCATATTGTGATAAAGTTCATTATTTTCTGTAATGTACTGATAAACATTAGACTTTCATATATTTTACATTCAAATACACACAACTGAAGTAGTTCAAGCCTTTTATTGTTTTAATATTGATGATTTTGGCATACAGCTCATGAAAACCCAAATTTCCGATCTCAAAAAAATTAGCATATTTCATCCGACCAATAAAAAAAGTGTTTTTAAAACAAAAAAAGTCAACCTTCAAATAATTATGTTCAGTTATGCATGCAATACTTGGTTGGGAATCCTTTTGCAGAAATGACTGCTTCAATGCGGCGTGGCATGGAGGTAATCAGCCTGTGGCACTGCTCAGGTGATATGGAGGCCCAGGATACTTTGATAGCGGCCTTAAGCTCATCCAGAGTGTTGGGTCTTCCGTCTCTCAACTTTCTCTTCTCAATATCCCACAGATTCTCTATGGGGTTCAGGTCAGGAGAGTTGGCAGGCCAATTGAGCACAGTAATACCATGGTCAGTAAACCATTTACCAGTGGTTTTGGCACTGTGAGCAGGTGCCAGGTCGTGCTGAAAATGAAATCTTCATCTCCATAAAGCTTTTCAGCAGATGGAAGCATGAAGTGCTCCAAAATCTCCTGATAGCTAGCTGCATTGACCATGCCCTTGATAAAACACAGTGGACCAACACCATCTGCTGACATGGCACCCCAGACCATCACTGACTGTGGGTACTTGACACTGGACTTCAGGCATTTTGGCATTTTCCTCTCCCCAGTCTTCCTCCAGACTCTGGCACCTCGATTCCCGAATGACATGTAAAAGTTGCTTTCATCTGAAAAAAGTACTTTGGACCACAGAGCAACAGTCCAGTGCTGCTTCTCTGTAGCCCAGGTCAGGCGCTTCTGCCGCTGTTTCTGGTTCAAAAGTGGGTTCATGCTTCCATCTGCTGAAATGCTTTATGGAGATGAAGATTTCATTTTTCAGCACAACCTGGCACCTGCTCACAGTGCCAAAACCACTGGTAAATGGTTTACTGACCATGGTATTACTGTGCTCAATTGGCCTGCCAACTCTCCTGACCTGAACCCCATAGAGAATCTGTGGGATATTGTGAAGAGAATGTTGAGAGACGCAAGACCCAACAGTCTGGATGAGCATAAGGCCGCTATCGAAGCATCCTGGGCCTCCATAAAACCTGAGCAGTGCCACATGCTGATTGCCTCCATGCCACGCCGCATTGAAGCAGTCATTTCTGCAAAAGGATTCCCGACCAAGTATTGAGTGCATAACTGAACATAATTATGTGAAGGTTGTCTTTTTTTGTTTTAAAAACCCTTTACTTTTATTGGTCGGATGAAATATGCTAATTTTTTGATAGGAAATTTGAGTTTTCATGAGCTGTATGCCAAAATCATCAATATTAAAACAATAAAAGGCTTGAACTACTTCAGTTGTGTGTATTTGAATCTAAAATATATGAAAGTCTAATGTTTATCAGTACATTACCGAAAATAATGAACTTCATCAAATATGCTAATTTTTGAGAAGATCCTGTATGTAACTGTGGGTACATGTAAGAGTGATGTGCAAGTACTCTGCAGGAGAATGAGGCGATTCTTCCTCTATTACACATTCTTCATGCACAATCTGAACACAGAGGTGTTGTCTATCGCCCATAAACCTGGTTCAATGTGCACAACATTCTCAGTGGATTCCCTGCAGCTCGGTGGGAAGTGCATATGTAGAGTATAGTACTACTGTGTAACAAAGTAAACCTGAGACAGATGAAATTAAAGTTTTATACATACCTGGGGCTTCCTCCAGCCCCCTTCAGGCTAATCAGTCCCTCGCTGTCCTCCGCCACCTGGATCTTCTGTTACGAGTCCAGGTACTTGAGCCAGTCTTGCTTAGTTTGCATGCACACACTCCGTCGCCGGGAGCCTACTACACCTGTGTAGCACTATTGCGCAGGTGCAGAATGCTCCTGGCTGTAGGAGTGGCATGTGGCCAAACTGCGCTGACTGGCTGAATTCCTGGGACTCATAGCATAAGATCCATGTGGTGGAGGAGGACAGCGAGGGACTGAAGGGGGCTGAAGGAAGCCCCAGGTATGTATAACACTTTTCTTTTCATCCATCTCAGGTACCCTTTAATTCGTAGTCACCAAACCAAATTTTAACAACATATGAAATTATTTCATTTCATGAGCAAAGAGAGTACATGCATTTGCATAAATCAGCATCTGCACGGAATTATTTCCATCTCATTGACCATCTCTATTAGTGACACAGCTACACATCAGGCTTTATTCTTACAGCATAGATGTTATTTAGTATTTATAAGAGATTCCTGTGTACACATCATATATACAGTCACAATCAGATATGTATATCTGACTTTAAAAATACGGGGACTGCTTTATTGAAGCAGCACAAGTAACTCATTTTGATTGGTTTATTTCATTTTTGTGGATTTTATTATTTTATATAAATGATTTATGATGACTATTTGAGAAATAAAACATTTTAATTACACTTTACATTCATTAGGAATCGGTGCATTTTTTCCTGACTCCAGGCACCCAAAATTGCTCTGACTCCGACTCCACATCCCTACCTGGAACCCACTAGTGTCTTTTTGAGCGTCTTGGGAACGCTTTAAATCATTAGCGATTTCCCTAAATGGTCTGCCAATGTAAATGGATGGGACAGATTCCACTAGAGAGATTGTGATTAAGGAGATCGCAATCGCAGGACAAGCAGCATTTGGGGAGCGTTTCCATTCCAATGAATTGTATAGGAGTAGGGAAATCGCTCCCAAAATCGCTTGCAAAGCGCTATTAGGGCCCTTTTCCACTACAGCGTTTGCGACTGCTGAATCGCAAAATGCTAGTGATTTTCAAATCGCTACGGTTTGCTCTTTAACATAGGAATCGCTTTAGGTCATTTCCACTACCGCAATTAGTTTTTTACTTAATTGCGATTGTGCCGCGGAACGATTTTTGCCGCAATTTTGCTATGCAGTGCATAGCAAAATCGCAAACGTCGGGAAATCGTCGGGAAATTTTGGACATTTGCTGAAACGCAATCGCTAGCGTTTAGCGCGAGTGCTAGCGATTGCTAGTGGAAAAGGGCCCTCACAGATAGCGCTTTGTGCTTTCTAGTTGGTTCCAGGCCTTAAACTGTTTTGGGTAGGGTCCTCAAACTTTGTACAGTTGGTCACTGGGTGACTGCAGATCCATCTTTGAAAATGTAGGCTAAACCACCTACAGTCCAGTATATTTCATCCATTGACTTTCAATGGAGAAATGTGAACTGATGCCATTTCACAAAAGGCTCCATACACTTTACATGATTGGTCAAAATGTCACTGCGGTTTAAAGGGGTTCTGTGCTCGTTTTTCTGATTGCAATTTAAATGAATTGCTATGCTCCTTTAAGAAGTACAAATCTTTTTTTTTTTTTTACCTCTCTTGTGTTGAAAAAGCTGTGCTGTCTCTCTCCAGCTCCTTTCTAATTATTCGTCGTGTTAGACGAATATTGTGCTGCAGGAAGAGGCAGACTAACAGCAGCTGTCCCTCCTTGTCTTTCCCTCCCCCTGCTGTCTGGAGGGTGCACACGGGTCGATGACTCATGATGTTACAGCAGGGGGAGGGAAAGGCAGGGAGGAACAGCTGCTGTTAGTCTGCCTCTTCCTGCAGAACAATATTCTTCTAACACAGTGATCTGCAAACTTGGCTCTCCAGCTGTTAAGGAACTAATGCATTTGCCTTTATGAATCATGACTGTGGCTGTCAAAATCCTGCAATGAATTGTGAGACTTGTAGTTCTTTAACAGCTGGAAAGCCAAGTTTGCAGATCACTGGTCTAACAAGACGAATTATTAGAAAGGAGCTGGAGAGAGACAGCACAGCTTTTTCAACGCAAGAGGTAAAAAAAAAGGTTGTACTTATTAAAGGAACATATCAATTAATTTAAATTGCAATCAGAAAAAGGGCCACAATACCCCTTTAAAGTGTAACTGTCGGGCATAAAATCAAAAATAAATTCTTTATTTTTTTCTGGTATCAAGTAATAAGGATGCTAACCAGGCAATCCAAAAGTTTAAATCACTGTTACTATTCTTGTCGATAAATGATCATTCCCCAGTTTACCTGACTCTTATTTGGTACACACAAACCGGAAAATTTATACTTGCCTATCGGTAATTTGCCTTTCCTGTTGAATCTTCATGGCAGCATACTACGGGTTAGTCCCGCCCCCTAACCCTGCCAGGACCAGTCATTATAAATTTTTGCCCCACCCTGCTCAAGCTGCTTTTGTTTCTAGTTCTAATTTCAGACAGTCAAAACATCTAGGGTGGGTCCCTTGTATGCTGCCATGATTCAACAGGAAAGGAAAATTACCGATAGGTAAGTATGAATTTTCCGGTTTCCTGTAGAATCCATTGGAGCATACTACGGGATTTAACTAGACTAATAAAAAGGGAGGGAGACATATATGATGCCAAAAAACAAAGTAATTGTATTGCTACTACATTCTGAGGTGCAGATAAATGAAAACATTATGCATCTTAGTCATGCAAATACAATTCAAAAAATGCAGGTACTCTGTCAGGTATTCCCTGTTGTAATCTGTGCAGATGAAAGAACCACCTTCCCAAAGTGGGCCGTGGAGGATGCTCCCTGGTCTATCCTATAGTGGTTAATGAAGGTGTTGGCTGATGATCAGTTGGCGGCTCTACAAATGATCTCTGAAGATACTCCTGCCAGTGCTGCCCATGAGGTAGAAATTGCTCTAGTCGAGTGTGCAGTTATGTTCGTAGGAGGCTGCGCCCCTGTTGCTCTATATGCCGCCCTAATCGCTCTTACAAGCCATGAGGAAATTGTTCTTGTCGTCGCCGGTTGTCCCTTGCGATATCCTGTAGGTATTATAAATAGTCTGTCTGTTTTACGGATCCCCCTAGTGCTGTCTAAGTATTGTTTTAGAAGCATTGGTATATTCAGGGAGTTTGGTTCTGTTGCAGACTCATCCACAAATACAGGTAGATTCCATTCCTGATTGAAGTGGAATGCAGTTGCTACTTTTGACACAAACTAGGTTAGGCGTTAATGTTACCCTATCAGGGAAGAATTGAAGGTGCGTCGGGTCAATAGTAAGGGCCTGGATTTCGGACACTCGGCGTGCTAACGCAATGGCTACTAGGAAAACCGGCTTCAGTGTGAGGTTAACCAGGTTGTAATCCTTCCGTGGCTCAAAAGGTGACCTGGACAGACCCTGAAGCACTGTGGGCAAATCCCATTGAGGATAATGGTTTCGCCTTGGTGGTCTCAGTTTGGTTACTGCTCTGATAAATTGCATGACTAAAGGATGGACTGCCCATCTTTTGTCTGTTAGCGCAGAGATAGCAGAAATTTGGCCCTTTATTGTTCTTAAACCGAGGCCCATATCAAGACCCACCTGCAGGACTTCTAGGCAATAAGATATTGGCGGATCCATTGGATCTATGTTCCTCTCGGTCATAAACAAAGTATACGTGTCCCAGATGTTGTGATACATTTTTTTGGTGGACAACTTCCTAGCCTTTAACATAGTTTCGGTAACTACGTCTGAGCACCCTATCTCAATCAGTTTCTTCCTTTCAATTTGCACGCTGTCAAATTGAGTCTTTTGGGATGTGGGTGTAGTATCTTCCCCTGACTCAGCAGGTCCCTGGGGCATGGTAGTCTGAACGGGGGTTCCGTTAATAGTTTCCGTAGTAAGGGGGACCATGGTCTTCGTGGCCACCATGGGACAACAACTATTACTGTCACTGTCTTTCTCTGTATCCGCCTGAGGAGATGAGGGATTAGTGGGGTTGGTGGGAATACATATGCGAAGTTGTAGTTCTATGGAGCCGTTAATGCATCCCATGCTTGCGCCTGCTTGCAACGAAATCTCGTTATGAACATTGTACATTTCGCATTTTCTGGAGTTGCCATTAAATCCACCTGTGGTCTTCCCCACCTGTGACAGATCGATTCGAAGATCCGTAGGTTGAGCGACCATTCGTTGTGGTCTATCCATCCTCGACTCAGTGTATCTGCAATCCGGTTTTGAGTCCCTGGAATGTGGATGGCGGATAATAGCGTCAGGTTCTTCTGCGCCCAGTTCATAATTGGGGCTACCTCTCTCAGAAGCGTACCGTTGCGAGTGCCCCTCTAATTTCGAACATAGGCCACATCTGTCGTATTGTCCATTCTGAGGGTGACAGATTGACCTCGGATCCTCTCCGAAAAGTATAAAATCGCATTCCAGGCTGCTCTGATTTCCAAGACATTGGCAGGTATTCCCTCTGCAGGTGTCTTCGATCTGTTCTGAACATAGGAATGTTCTAAATGAGCCCCCCATCCCCATAGACTTGCGTCGGTTGTGATACATAACGGGGTCTCCTCTCAAAGCTGTAGATTGGAAGTCTGTTTCCACCATTGTAGTTCCTCCTTCATACATGGTAGTATTCTTATCATTTGTTCGTAACTTCGTTCTGTCCACTGGTTTAAGAAAACTCTCTGCGATCTTCTCATATTCCATCTGGCCCATTTGACCATAGGAATAGCAGCCACCATTGTTCCGATGACTCTCATACATTGTCTCGCCGATAGTGTCGTTACTGTTTCCACCTCCGTCATTCTCTGAATTGTCAAACAAATTTTCTCCTGTGGCATTCTGATTGCATTGTCTACTGTGCTGATTTCCGCTCCTAGAAAGATAAGGGTTTTTGTTGCCACTAGCTTGTTCTTTTTCCAGTTTACTAACCAACCTAAACCCTGTAAAGTATCGAGTAAGATTGCTCTGTGCTGCAGAAGCTTTTTCCTTGAAGATTCTATTAGTAATATGTCTAAATAATGGTGTGTTCGGAGGCCTTGCTCTCTCAAGGACGCAATTACATTCACTAGGATCTTTGTAAATGTTCTTGGTGCTGTACAAATCCCGAAGGGCAGCACTGAACTGGAAATGGAGCTCTCCTATGGCGAACCTGAGAAATTTCTGAAATTGCCTGTGAATTGGTATGTGTAAGTATGCGTCTTCTAAATCGATTGCTAATAACCAATTTCCTACATGAATTGAGGGAATTATGGATTGCAGCGACTCCATCTTGAACCTCTCCTGTAATATATGGTAAGTACTCTTAAATCTAGCACAGGTCGGAGTTCTTCCGACTTCTTTGTAACAAAAAACAAAGGGGAGTACACTCCCTTGAATCTTTCCTCGTGAGGAACATGAACAATCACTTGTTTTATCAGCAATTCCTCTACATAACTTTGAAGAATCTGTAATTTGCTTGAAATGGTGGGTATCCTTGTGGCTACAAATACATTTTCCGGAGGTAGGGTTTTGAAAGTCCAAGACTGCGTTTCCTGCAGTGTCCTTGTCACCCACCAATCTTTGAACTTTTCCGCCCACAGATAAGCATAAGCATACTTGTGCAATCTGCCCCCTACTGGCTCCCTGTGAGCGGTTGTATACTCAGGCCTTCTGATCCTGAACGTTGGAATTAGTATGCTGCTTGTTATATTTAGAGAGAGTTGATTTTGTGCCTGGCCATCAGCGACGAAAATTTTAAAAAGATCTATTTGTTCTAAAGTCTCTTTGTCTACCTTGAAAAGGTCTTTTATCCTCAGTCTATCCTGAGGGAGCAGCCCCGACTTACCTCCTGTAACTTTCGAGATGGCCGAATCCAACTTGCTTCCAAATAAATTTTTGCTCATCATAGGGAATCTTACACCACGTAATACGCGAGTTGGGGTCTGCTGACCACGGTTTTAACCACATAGCGCGCTTAGCGGTCACCGAATGAAGCATGGCGCAGCCGGTGCATCTCAAAACGTCGAACGCGTTTGAACGCCTATGAAGTCGGACGCAAGTTTAAACTCCTCGAGAGCCGAGAGGATAGTCTTATTATCCACACCAGCCTGGACTGCTCCCTCTAGGTTATCTGCCCATGTTCTTACTGCTTTAGCCACTGATGTGAAGGCTATAGCTGGTCTACAGGCATTCCCCATGGCAATATAGGCTTTTTTAATGTCCTGGTCCATCCTCCTGTCCAAAGGGTCCTTAAAAGCTACCGAGTCCTCAGCAGGCAGCGTGACATGACGCGCCAGTCTAGATACTGCTGCGTCTACTACTGCTGCGGTATCTAGTTTTTTCATTAGGTCTCCCTCTAACAGGTATAATTTTCCTAGTCTGTTAGCTAAAGGTGGTTTCTTCTCCACCTTAGACCTTTCTTCTCCGAATATGTCATTTACTTCCTCCATAATAGGGAAAGATAATGCCTTCTTCCTTAGAGAATAAATCTCACTTCAGACCTCATAGATAGCAGGGGCATGTGTGCCCCTGCTAAATGCCGCTATCCCACGGCTAAACGGGGGTCCCTGACCCCCCAAATCCCCTTCGTGCAGCGGGGGATTACTTCCTGTTTGAGGCAGGGCTAACCGCCGCAGCCCTGCCTCACGCACGTCTATCAGACGCGTATCTCCGCCTCTCCCCCGCCCCTTTGTCTTCCTTCACTGAAAGGGGCGGGGGAGAGGCGGCGATGCGCCGCTGATAGACGCGACTGGAGGCAGGGCTGCAGCCGTTAGCTCTGCCTCCAGGAGGAGCAAAATCCACGACCAAGTTGGTCGTGGATTTTGCAAGGGGAATTTGGGGGTGAAGGGACCCCCGTTTAGCCGCGGGATAGCAGCGTTTTAGCAGGGGCAGATTTATTCTCACTTCAGAATCTCTTTAAATGCAGGTAATATCTCTTAGACTTGTTTGGGGTTCCTTTGGCTCCTCCCATTCTAAAGCTTCCCGAACAGATTTTACAAATGGGGATGCAAGAGCGAAATCAAATCCCACTGCAATCTCTTCCATGTCCTCAGTTTCGTCTAAAGCATGATTATTGTCCTGATCCCTAGGATTTGAACTAGCATCCATAGGAATGGCTGTTTGCTCCTTAAGCGTTTGATAGACTATTCCTTAATAAGTGTGGGGAGATCTTGGTCTTGCGGAATTTCCTCCACAGGAAATGTAAAAAACCACGCTGAGCAAAGTTTGCCCGGCATTGGTCTGCCCCCACATGCCCAACACTGATCAGGTTCAGGCTGTTTATGAGGTCCTCTTCTACTTTGTGATTTCTGGGAAACTTTGGAAGAAGAGTAGTGTGTGGAACAGGAAGAAGTTCCAGGTTGGGGTTCATCGCTGCAAAACACACAAGAATATATTATATTCTAAGTGTGAATGTTACCGCCTCAAAAAAAAAAGTATATTAATGTATCGCGCTGCCTTACCCAACCTCTTGTGGCTGATCTGTTTCCTGAGCAGATTGATCCATGCTTTACATAGATCTCTGAAAATACAGGATATGTGTATTAGATTGCTAGATCTTAGCTCCCATAGCAGCAGAGTTTGATTTAATATAACAAACATATAGTACCTCCCGGCTGCTGCAGCCCAGCTTTAGACAGGACGTAGGCAAAATGTAAACACTGGAGTCCTACAGACACAGAGTGATAACATGTACAGTGGTGTGAAAAACTATTTGCCCCCTTCCTGATTTCTTATTCTTTTGCATGTTTGTCGCACTTAAATGTTTCTGCTCATCAAAAACCGTTAACTATTATTCAAAGATAACATAATTGAACACAAAATGCAGTTTTAAATGACGGTTTTTATTATTTAGTGAGAAAAAAACCTCAAAACCTACATGGCCCTGTGTGAAAAAGAAATTGCCCCCTGAACCTAATAACTGGTTGGGCCCCCTTTAGCAGCAATAACTGCAATCAAGTATTTGCGATAACTTGCAACGAGTCTTTTACAGCGCTCTGGAGGAATTTTGGCCCACTCATCTTTGCAGAATTGTTGTAATTCAGCTTTATTTGAGGGTTTTCTAGCATGAACCGCTTTTTTAAGGTCATGCCACAACATCTCAATAGGATTCAGGTCAGGACTTTGACTAGGCCTCTCCAAAGTCTTCATTTTGTTTTTCTTCAGCCATTCAGAGGTGGATTTGCTGGTGTCTTTTGGGTCATTGTCCTGCTGCAGCACCCAAGATCGCTTCAGCTTGAGTTGACGAACAGATGGCCGGACATTCTCCTTCAGGATTTTTTGGCAGACAGTAGAATTCATGGTTCCATCTATCACAGCATGCCTTCCAGGTCCTGAAGCAGCAAAACAACCCCAGACCATCACACTACCACCACCATATTTTACTGTTGGTATGATGTTCTTCTGCTGAAATGCTGTGTTACTTCTACGCCAGATGTAACGGGACACGCACCTTCCAAAAAGTTCAACTTTTGTCTCATCGGTCCACAAGGTATTTTCCCAAAAGTCTTGGCAATCATTGAGATTTTTTTTAGCAAAATTGAGACGAGCCTTAATGTTCTTTTTGCTTAAAAGTGGTTTGCGCCTTGGATAGCTTCCATGCAAGCCATTTTTGCCCAGTCTCTTTCTTATGGTGGAGTCGTGAACACTGACCTTAATTGAGGCAAGTGAGGCCTGCAGTTCTTTAGATGTTGTCCTGGGGTCTTTTGTGGCCTCTCGGATGAGTTTTCTCTGCGCTCTTGGGGTAATTTTGGTCGGCCGGCCACTCCTGGGAAGGTTCATCACTGTTCCATGTGTTTGCCATTTGTGGATAATGGCTCTCACTGTGGTTTGCTGGAGTCCCAAAGCTTTAGAAATGGCTTTATAACCTTTACCGGACTGATAGATTTCAATTACAGTACTTTTGTTCTCATTTGTTCCTGAATTTCTTTGGATCTTGGCATGATGTCTAGCTTTTAGAGTGCTTTTGGTCTACTTCTGTGTCAGATAGCTCCTATTTAAGTGATTTCTTGATTGAAACAGGTGTGGCAGTAATCAGGCCTGGGGGTGACTACAGAAATTGAACTCAGGTGTAATAAACCACCTTTAAGTTATTTTTTAACAAGGGGGGCAATCACTTTTTCACATAGGGCCATGTAGATTTGGAGTTTTTTTTTCTCACCAAATAATAAAAACCATCATTTAAAACTGCATTTTGTGTTCAATTAGGTTATCTTTGACTAATAGTTGCAGAAACATTTAAGTGTGACAAACATGCAAAAGAATAAGAAGTCAGGAAGGGGGCAAATAGTTTTTCACACCACTGTATAAGGCGCAATGCCACTTACGGTATCCACCTGTATATAAACTCTGTTTGTTTGTTTGTAATGTCTCACCACTCCTTAGCTGTGTAACTGCTCCGTCTGTCCCCGCTGCAGCGTTAGTTATGTTCCACCGGCTTAAATGGAGGCTGGAGTTGGCGTCCTACGTCACTTCTCCTAGAAACCGGAAGTAGAGCTGGAGCGCAGGGCGGAAGTTTCGTCGCCAGCTATTCTCATTGTGGAGCGCATCCAGCGGAGGTACCCATCGGCAACCTGTGCTCGCTCTTCCCGGAGATGCTGATTTACAGCATATGCTCCTCTTGCGCCCTTGAAAAGATCAGCCAGAAAAGGGGGGTGATTTTCTCTGTCTCCAAGGTGTGTTTAGCAACAGCGGCAGAGCTTCGCATGGTGGAGGGGGAGACCATGCGGAAAGGCTGCAGGAACACAGCAGGTAGGCAGAAAAAAAAGAAAAAAAAACAGAGAAAAAAAGACATTGACTAGTCCCGACTTAGGACAGGAAAAAAAAGCAGCTTGAGTAGGGTGGGGCAAAAATGTATAATGACTGGTCCTGGCAGGGTTAGGGGGCGGGACTAACCCATAGTATGCTGTCAAAATGTGTTACACAAAAAGGAAGTTGCAGGGCATGCTGGGTTGTCCTTTTTTTGCTTCTCTACTTGCTCTCAGACTTAACTAATGTAGCCTGATTGGTTGAAAACTCTTTCCCTCCCGGTTTCCCCTCCCACACCTCTGTTCCTCTTTGGTTGGCCAATATTTCTCATGCTGAGACAATGCACTTTCTATAGTAAAGGGCGGGCAAATCAGGTAGAGGAGAGTAAGGGAGGAAATTACATCAGGATTGGTTTCAAAATACCCACAGTAAATATGGGAAATGCTAAGGATTTTCTTTATTTTACTGTAGAAAAATCACAAAAATCAAAACATAGGCAGTGCAATACATACGGTATGTTAAGTAGAGCAAGTATTTATCTACTTATATATGTGTTTTTTTTGTTTTTTTTTCCAGATAGTATGGCTGACGAGCTCCTCTTTAAAGGAGCAGAAACAGCCAGACATACTATCTTCGCAAAAAAAAAAAAATATATATATATAATAGATAGATAGATAGCTAGATAGATACATATATATACATCGATAGATAGATAGATATAGATACTTTTTATACTTACATAATATATGTTTTATACTGTCCAGGTTTTTATTTCAGTGAATTTTATATAATAAAGAGAAAACTGTTCCAGGCATTTTCCTTCTTGGTTTTGATCTTGATTTTGTGGCCGACAATCCTGCTTTAAAGAGAAACTCCGACCAAGAATTGAACTTTATCCCAATCAGTAGCTGATACCCACTTTTACATGAAAAATATAATGATTTTCACAAACAGACCATCAGGGGGCGCTGTATGACTGATTTTGTGCTGAAACCCCTCCCACAAGAGGCTCTGGTACCGTACGGTACTCTGGGCAAACTGCCACAATGTAACAATGACACACACAGGAAATGGCTGTTTATAGCTGTCTGTTAAAGCCAGAACAGCTGCATAATCTGCCCACAGTAACAATGTCACCATGTAATACATGTCAGAATGTGAATCTGGGAGAGGAAAGATTTTACAATGAGCAAACTCTGACTAAATCATGTATACATAATTATTGTAAAAATTAAGCACCTTTTTATATTAAATTATTTTCACTGGAGTTCCTCTTTAAGGATTGCAAAAGTGGGTGGAGCCGTCTGTTACAGCAAGCTGTGAGAGGTTGGTAAGCACTGAGCACACACAGATAGCTCTCAAATTAAGAGGTTTATTAAATTGCCCAGTGTGACTCTATTACAACAAGGAGGGTGAACTACATCTTCCAGGTAATCTATTCCAAGGAACAAGGTGCAGGATTAACAGAGGAATCCAAATTAGGCGATAGAACAAAGGCCACAGTACCTGCTATGACAGCCAAATCCCAAATATTTTGGTAACGGTAGTCCAGATAATCTGAGTGGTCTAGGCAACTTGAATAATAAGATTGAGGGCTTCCAATACATTGTAAATGCGAGTTTAGCTGTCCATTGTTCTTCTGGATTGGGTAGTAATATCCATCAATATTGCATCAATAGAGAGAGAGACAGACTGGCACTAGTTGCGGGTAGGGAGGTCAAGGGATAACCTGGATCACGTACTTCATCTTGCAGCGTGCTCCCGGGAACAAACAATGATGTATGGAATAGAGAGGAAGAAACGAGGCACTGAAGCAATGAAGGTGTACCTTTAATCCTAGGTTGTAGACACAGCGGGGTGTACAGTGGGGGTGAGGGGAAGGCCTGACAGCTGTTTCGCTTAGAAAAGCTTCTTCAGAGGCACGTAGTAAAGAACAAACTGACCCAAGTATTATGCAGCCATAAATAGTTTCACTTACCGCCTCTCGGTGGTTAGCAACGCCCTCCGAGTCCTGGCCGCAGTGTCCGGCATATTGGCTCCGCCCCCGGAAGTGATGCGCACTATGCTTCGACCTGTAGGGAAGCGGCAAGTCTCCCTGCTTCCTGTGTCGCATCATACGTCGGGTTACGCGTCACAGCCTGCCTACTCATTGGCCGTATCTCGGGTTTGTTGCCATAGTGATCATAAACAGTTGCTGCATAAATACAAGGGGACACAATCGTCATTTAAAAACATATAAATGGTGATCATAAACTTGTTCATTAGTAGCCAGATAACTCCTACGGACTAAGGAGGGGAAACTAAGAGAATTTAACAAGATAATCAATACTTAGATAGAAAGCAGTGAAGTTCGTTTCTTTCATTAAGTCCCAGGGGGCCGCACGCTCCAGTTTCAGAAATTAGCCTAGCTTCATTCTGGAGCAGTGCTTGCTCATGATTACCTCCTCTATGGGGTATGGGGATTTGTTTTAGACCCATAAACTGCAATGAGGCTGCGCTACCATTATGACAATCTCGCATGTGTTTAATGAATCTGCCAGCTCCTATGCCTGTTACTATAGAATTGACATGTTCTTGGAATCTGGTGCAAATCATGCGAGTAGTCTGTCCTATATAGAACCTATTGCATGAACATATGACTGCATATACTGTATTTTTAGATCGGCAATGCAGGAATTGATTAAATTTGATGAATTTAGCACCAAGATATGTGCTTTTGCCAGTTTTGAATTGTGCACAATGATTACAATTTCCGCATCTAAAATTGCCGACTGGAGTGTATTTTTGCAACCAATTTGATTCATGCAATTCTCTGAACTCACTGTTGGTGACAATGTCACCAATTGTGCGTGCCCTTCTGAATGAAACCAGAGGTTTGTGGCTGACAACTCCAGATGGACCCATGCCCATCTGGAGCTCACACCAATGTTTCTGAATTATTGCCTTGATTCTATCTGACATGGGCGAATAATCGAATACACAGGTAAAGGGCCGCCCACCAGATCTAGAGCTGTTGACAGCTCTCTTCCTGTATGTCAGAAGGTCCACTCGATTACGGGCATCAGCCCTACGAAAGGCCTGGTTCAGATCGCTCATATCATATCCCCTAGTGGACAATCTGATGGCCAGTTCTCTGCTCTGTTGGATGAAATCATCCCTTTTGGAATTATTCCTTTAGCCGAACGAACTGTCCATAGGGGATTGATTGGATCAGCTAGGGGTTCCGATAGTGTCAGCTAGGGGTTCTCTTACAGAACCTTTATCCAAATTTTTGGATTTCAAACTACGACCTTTTTTGAGGATGATACGCACCCACCTGGCTGACACCTTGGACACTCTGGGCAGAGTCGAGGGCGTGGAACTTGGGGAGAACGAAATCCTGGCCTCTATTGACGTGGTTAATCTCTACACCCGTATCCCCCAAGACCAGGGGGTTCGGGTGATAGGAGAGTTGCTACTTGAATGTGGGGAGGAACCCCAATGGGTTGACTATCTCGTGCAATGCCTTAAGTTTGTCATATCACACAATGTCTTTTTGTTTAATAACAAATGGTACCATCAGAGATCCGGAGTAGCCATGGGAACTCCGGTAGCCCCAACGTTCTCGAATCTTTTCCTCTGGTTCTGGGAGAAAAGGTATATACTAGGGACCACTAACCCTTTTAAAAACAAGATTGGCCATTGGTACCGATATGTGGACGATGTGGTGATGACTTGGAGGGGCACGGAGAGTGAATTCGATGAATTCCTTAGATACATTAATTGCAATGACCTCAACATGCAGTTCACAGGTGTAGTGGCTAGTCCTACACTGCACTTTTTGGACCTGGAACTGTATGTTGAAGAGGGACACATACAATGTAGGGGACATCGAAAAAACACAGCCACCAACTCCGTGCTCCTCCAGTCTAGCTATCATCCGCCTCACACGATCCAATCAATCCCCTATGGACAGTTCGTTCGGCTAAAAAGGAATAATTCCAAAAGGGATGATTTCATCCAACAGAGCAGAGAACTGGCCATCAGATTGTCCACTAGGGGATATGATATGAGCGATCTGAACCAGGCCTTTCGTAGGGCTGATGCCCGTAATCGAGTGGACCTTCTGACATACAGGAAGAGAGCTGTCAACAGCTCTAGATCTGGTGGGCGGCCCTTTACCTGTGTATTCGATTATTCGCCCATGTCAGATAGAATCAAGGCAATAATTCAGAAACATTGGTGTGAGCTCCAGATGGGCATGGGTCCATCTGGAGTTGTCAGCCACAAACCTCTGGTTTCATTCAGAAGGGCACGCACAATTGGTGACATTGTCACCAACAGTGAGTTCAGAGAATTGCATGAATCAAATTGGTTGCAAAAATACACTCCAGTCGGCAATTTTAGATGCGGAAATTGTAATAATTGTGCACAATTCAAAACTGGCAAAAGCACATATCTTGGTGCTAAATTCATCAAAT
Organism: Hyperolius riggenbachi; assembly: GCF_040937935.1. Classification (NCBI taxonomy): domain Eukaryota; kingdom Metazoa; phylum Chordata; class Amphibia; order Anura; family Hyperoliidae; genus Hyperolius; species Hyperolius riggenbachi. The sequence goes on along the minus strand of NC_090646.1, from coordinate 302,750,390 downwards.
TTAATCAATTCCTGCATTGCCGATCTAAAAATACAGTATATGCAGTCATATGTTCATGCAATAGGTTCTATATAGGACAGACTACTCGCATGATTTGCACCAGATTCCAAGAACATGTCAATTCTATAGTAACAGGCATAGGAGCTGGCAGATTCATTAAACACATGCGAGATTGTCATAATGGTAGCGCAGCCTCATTGCAGTTTATGGGTCTAAAACAAATCCCCATACCCCATAGAGGAGGTAATCATGAGCAAGCACTGCTCCAGAATGAAGCTAGGCTAATTTCTGAAACTGGAGCGTGCGGCCCCCTGGGACTTAATGAAAGAAACGAACTTCACTGTTTTCTATCTAAGTATTGATTATCTTGTTAAATTCTCTTAGTTTCCCCTCCTTAGTCCGTAGGAGTTATCTGGCTACTAATGAACAAGTTTATGATCACCATTTATGTTTTTAAATGACGATTGTGTCCCCTTGTATTTATGCAGCAACTGTTTATGATCACTATGGCAACAAACCCGAGATACGGCCAATGAGTAGGCAGGCTGTGACGCGTAACCCGACGTATGATGCGACACAGGAAGCAGGGAGACTTGCCGCTTCCCTACATGTCGAAGCATAGTGCGCATCACTTCCGGGGGCGGAGCCAATATGCCGGACACTGCGGCCAGGACTCGGAGGGCGTTGCTAACCACCGAGAGGCGGTAAGTGAAACTATTTATGGCTGCATAATACTTGGGTCAGTTTGTTCTTTACTACGCGCCTCTGAAGAAGCTTTTCTAAGCGAAACAGCTGTCAGGCCTTCCCCTCACCCCCACTGTACACCCCGCTGTGTCTACAACCTAGGATTAAAGGTACACCTTCATTGCTTCAGTGCCTCGTTTCTTCCTCTCTATTCCATAATATCCATCAATAGTATTCCAGGATAGTCCTTCTATAACAGGCTACCGCTGAACCTCTGCTTCTCCTTTACAATGTGGTCAGAAGGGCGCCTCAGTTTACCACTTCCTACAACATCCTCCAACAAATCACAATCTCCTAATGATTTATAGAGTAGTATCACAGAGGCACCAAATAGAGTAAAACCGATTAAAAGCAGTTTAAAAAGGGGGAAGTTGGTGGATTCACCTCCCTCATACAAAGAAAAAACGGACAATGGGACGTTACTCACAATATAAAGTAACTTTTATTTAAAAGCTCCAAGGTTGCAACGCGTTTCACGGGTTACTATCCCGCTTCATCAGGCAATAGTTTGGAGAGTAGTATGGGAAAAAACAGAAGGGAATAAGGATTGCCAGAGGAGCACTTAACACAAAAAACCCCAAAATACAACAGTATGCATATTTTTGGGATTTTTGTGTTAATTGCTCCTCTGGCAATCCTTATTCCCTTCTGTTTTTTCCCATAGTACCCTCCAAACTATTGCCTGATAAAGCATGATAGTGACTCGTGAAACGTGTTGCAACCTTAGAGCTTTTAAATGAAAGTTACTTTATATTGTGAGTAACGTCCCATTGTCCGGTTTTTCTTTGTATGAGGGAGGTGAGTCCACCAGCTTCCCCCTTTTTAAACGGCTTTTAATCGTTTTTACTCTATTTGGCTCCTCTGTGATACTACTCTATAAATTGTCTAGTCCACCCTTGGTGGAGTGTTGTATTCCTATTTCTCCCTATCTACAGAGAGCGACTTCTTATACCTGAGCGGGGTCAGGTTATAATTCTCCCTGCCTGCCTATCCAGTGGTTGCCTTTGTGGCGACCTACATTTGTGAGTATAACCATTGCTTTGTTGTGCACCTGTCACTAAGATACTACACTATATTGGGCTCTCGGTCTCCTTGTTTACTTCAATCTCCTAATGATGTCACTTTGCTCTCTCTCTCTCTCTCTCTCTCTCTCTCTCTCTCTCTCTCTCTCTCTCTCTGCAGATATCAGTCCAGAATGGATTCGTTTGATCTGTTCTGGTAAATTTTAATGCAAATATTTGACCTGCAAAATTTTTCCAGGCAGCAGATGCTTTTCCATAGAAGCCTATGGTGGAAATGCCTCTGTCTCAGACTCCAATCGGACACAAAACACTATCGGAGCAGACACTGAACTGTCTGATGGGCTTTGTGATCTGACCAGGGCTGTGGAGTCGGGCAATTTTGGGTGCCTGGAGTCGGAGTCGGGAAAAAATGCACTGACTCCGACTCCTAATGAATTTGTAACTGTAATTAAAATAGAAAATATGATAAAATGTTCTATTTCCCAGATAAGTCATTAAAAATAATGTATACAGTATACAGTAATAGCTGTGCTTAGTCCACAAAGATGAAATAAACCAATCAAAATTAGTTACTTGTGCTGCTTTAATAAAGCAGTCCCCGTATTTTTAAAGGGAAGGTTCAGGGAAACGTTTAAAAAAATAAAAATCCATATCCACTTACCTGGGGCTTCCTCCAGCCCGTGGCAGGCAGGAGGTGCCCTCGCCGCCGCTCCAGAGGCTTCCGGTCGTCTTCGGTGGCCGACCCGACCTGGCCAGGCCGGCTGCCAGGTCGGGCTCTTCTGCGCTCCAAGGACGGGCTCTTCTGCGTCCCACGCGGGCGCGCTGACATCATCGGACGTCCTCCGGGCTTTACTGCGCAGGCGCAGAACTACCAATTATTGCTGAGTCATTATAGCAAAGCCACAAGGGGGCAGGCTTGGGCTTGAAATAACACCACAGAAGACAGATTTAGCTATAATCTTTCTGTAGCAAAGCTAGACGGAGCAGCCTGACTTCTCAGTCGGGGATTCTTATCAGAGGTGATAACAGTCAGATTACACAGAGAACAATGAAACAAAGGGCAGATTAGGTGTTTACTGTCATGTTCCCACTGATTTATAAGGTAAAATACAAGAGGGTGCTTCATCTCTGGTTCTCTTTAAGAGACGAATTTCACGTTACATACTTTTAATCAACAAAATTGTAATATGCAAATTAGAGGAGTCTGAGTCTGTGGAATCCTAAACTGAGGAGTCGGAGTCGGCGGATTTTTGGACCGACTCCACATCTGACTCCATGTGAACCAATTAGGGCTAGTGTTCAGTTGTGTTGCAAAATAATTCTACTTGTCAACTCACTGCCCTTATATTTCTGTGGGCCTGTTCACAGTGTAGCATTGTAACGGATTGTGTTATTCTAACTCACTGCATGCAGGCTTTGTATGAAAGTCTGTCCAGTCTCCATTGCAGTTCATACTCATTAGAACGTGTGCATTATGCAATGGTCCACTGTTAATCCAGCTTAAAATGGACCTGAACTCTTGAACAGGACAGAAGGAAAACAGAGAAATTCACCCTGTATGTATTTAGAGTTTAGCCTCTCGAATTCCACCTCATCTGTGACTAATCACAAGTTGTAATTTGATCTCTCACCTATGTCAGCTAACTTCCACGGCAGAGAAGCTAATTGGTAAACACCGGATGTTAACAATATGTCTGCTTCCGTAAAAGCGGGAAGTAGATACATTACAGATGCGTGGGCGTGTGTAGCGTCAAATATGTACCCAAGTTACGCTGGCAACTATGTGGGGCGCATGTAAGTGAACGAGGCACCAGGGGGCACATTTTTCCCTAATAAAGCAATATTATAACTGTGCTCCTCAACACCAGGTAAAATCTCAGGAATCCAAATAGTACTATCGGGTGCGCCCGCAAATAAAGAAATGCTGTTTGAAATTACCTTCTGTTTTGAATGTTGGAGGTAAGTCCACCACTATCTCCACTTTTAAATTTTTTTTTTTTTTTAGAGGTGTGCCCACTCCAATAATAGGAAGTCGGTCCCGCCCCTCATGGGACACACTTACCAGATAACTTATTTTTCAGTTGCTTATTAAGCCCTCCACAAGGCCAATTCCCAAAAGAGATTTGATACTGAAATCGACCGGGAATCGGCCTGCGGTGTATGTGCAGGTAACATCTCTACGATCAGAGAGAGATCTGTGTCTTGGTCGATCTGCCCATACATTGTCTGATGTATGGGCACCTTTAGGGTGCGTTTCCACTAACGCGAATTCGCATGCGTTCCCCGCATGCAAATTCGCATAACCAATGAAAGTGAATGAGCCTGTGTCCACTTATCAGGAAAACGGAGCATTTTCTTGTGCAGGAAAAATCTGCTCAGCAGAGCCATCCGAATTCGGACACCGCACACACGCATGCGATTCGCATACAATGTATTTAATAGGGAATTCGCATGGTGTTTTTTCATGCGAATTCGCATACGATTTCGCATGGAATCGATGAAAAAGCACACAGGTACTGACATGGTTAAATTCGCACACAGCGTCATCCATGCGAAATCGTATGCGAATTCGCGGTAAAATTCGCATACAACTGCATGCGATTTCGCTCCTGCATGCGAATTCGTCCACGGAGAATCTGCAGCGATTTCCCACCGCAATAGTGGAAACGCACCCTGAGTCTTTGGGTGACTGCTGCTCAAGATTTGAAAAAGTGGGTGGAGTTACTAATAGCGAATCAGATTTCACCAACTGACTGTTAATATGGAAAGTTGCAGCCATTCTCACACTAACTCAGTTATACAGTTAGCTTTTTCAAGCCAGCATCAAGTTTGTTCACAAATTTAATTTCCTATTTTTTATATATAGTGCATTATTTGAAATGTAAAATTATCTTTGCATATAAAATATGGCTTTTAGTTTGTCTATTTGAGTTTCCTCTAAGGGCTAGTTTACATTGCTCAGTTGTGTTGCAGAATAATTCCCCATGTCAACTCACGTAATGGTTTGTGTTATTGCGTTGTATGCAGGCTTTGTATATGTCCAGTCTCTATTTATTCAGTTTGAGAAAAGACGCCTTAGAGGGGATCTAATTAACATGTATCATTACATCAGAGGGCAATTTAAAAGCTTGACGGATGAGCTTTTTGTCCCTAGGCCTTCTCAAAGGACTAGAGGGCATGATCTGCGCATGGAGGAAAAACGTTTCAGCCATTTATTTAGGAAAGGGTTCTTTACGTTAAGAGTGATTAAGATGTGGAATGCATTGCCACAGGAAGTAATGGCAAATTATATATCTGTATTTAAAGGGGGCTTATGCTGGGAATGCACGGTTTGTACCGCTCAATTGAGCCATTTATGTCTCGAAATGATCATTTCCAACATGTCCGATTCACCCGCCCGATCGATTCCGCACTCGATATCGTATGGGGGACAATGGAAAAAGATAAGGAAAACGAGCAGAAGATAAGAAAATCGCCCGCGGGGTATCGATCGGACGGCATAATCGAGCGGTACCGTGTATTCCTGGCATTAGATGCTTTACTTGCATTGAAAGACATCCATGGCTATAATTACTAGGTAATGCCCAGTGGTTTTGATCCAGGGATTTTTTCTGATTGCCATCCGGTGTCGGGAAGGATTTTTGTTCCCTTTTGGGGCTAATTGGACCATGCCTTGTGGGGTTTTTTTTTTTTTGCCGCCTTCTGGATTGGCAGGGATATGTGAGGGAGCAGGCTGGTGATGTACTTTGTTTTCTAGTTGAACTCGATGGACGTATGTCTTTTTTTCAACCCAAATAACTGTTACAGTTCACACGTGATAATACGAGAGTTGTGCAACAGACCACTGTAAATCCAGCCTTATAGAGGAAAATTCAGGTAGATCACTGGAAATACAATATAGCTACTTTTAATAACTGATTTTACTGTATTTTAAGGAAGATTTATATTTGTGCTATAAATAGATTTATTTTTATATTTAATTTTTCATTGTAGCATAATCTGCAAGAAAAACTACAGCTGCGTTACACAGAAATCTCAAGCAGGTAACATAACTTTGAAAAAATGTAACTGAACTGATTTATTTAGATAAATGACAAATCCTGCCTGTTGATCATGATTTGCAACCCAAGTACATCTCACAGGACCTATGCCAATGGTAATAACTGTACTGCTGTTTGCTTGGGACTTATTATTACTTCTCGTGTTATTTCCGCATATTGCTTGTATGCGTATTCCTTGTATGCTTGTACGCATGTTCCTTGTATGCAAAAGCGTGTTAGCTTTAACAGTCATGGCTAAACACCTAGAGCATTTTTTCGAGTGTGGGGCAAAAACGCATAGTTCACTCCTTTAGTTTGCACGATCCCCACACATTACTTATATTGGAAAAGGGTTGTCGCCAAGGACATTGGCATAATATGTGGTGGAAACACATGCGCAAAACCTCATGTACGAAGATTGTATTAATATACAGCTTTAGAACACTGCTGTACAATGAGCCTAATAAAGAGTCACACAATGTACTTCACAAATTTACTGGGTTTAAAGTGAATCCGAGATGAAAATAAACGGAGATACAGTGGGATGCGAAAGTTTGGGCAGCCTTGTTAATTGTCATGATTTTCCTGTGTTGGTTGTTACAATAAAAAATGTCAGTTAAATATATTGCATAGGAGACAAATCACAGTGATATTTGAGAAGTGAAATTAAGATTATTGGATTTACAGAAAGTGCGCAATAATGGTTTAAATAAAATTAGGCAGGTGCATAAATTTGGACACTGTTGTCATTTTATTGATTCCTAAACCCTTAGAACTAATTATTGGAACTCAAATCGGCTTCGTAAGCTCAGTGACCCCTGACCTACATACGCAAGTGAATCCAATTATGAGAGAGAGTATTTAAGGGGGTAAGTTGTAAGTTTCCCTCCTCTTAATTTTTTCTGAAGAGGAACAACATGGGGGTCTCAAAACAACTCTCAAATGACCTGAAGACAAAGATTGTTCACCTTCATGGTTTAGGGGAAGGATACAAAAAGCTGTCTCAGAGATTTCAGCTGTCTGTTTCCACAGTCACGAACATATTGAGGAAATGGAAGGCCACAGGCTCAGTTCAAGTTAAGGCTTGAAGTGGCAGACCAAGAAAAATCTCAGATAGACAGAAGCGACGAATGGTGAGAACAGAGTCAACCCACAGACCAGCACCAAAGACCTACAACATCATCTTGCTGCAGATAGAGTCACTGTACATCATTCAACTATTGAGCGCACTTTACACAAGGAGATGCTGTATGCGAGAGTGATGCAGAGGAAGCCTTTTCTCCGCCCACAGCACAAACAGAGCCGCTTGAGGTATGCTAAAGCACATTTGGACAAGCCAGCTTCATTTTGGAATAAGGTGCTGTAGATTGATGAAATTAAAAATGAGTTATTTTGGCATAACAAGGTGCATTATGCATGAAGGATAAACAACACAGCAGCCTACAGTAAAATATGGTGGTGATACCATCATGCTGTGGGGCTGTGTGACCAGTGCATGGACTGGGAATCTTGTGAAAGTTGAGGGACGCATGGATTCCACTCAAATTGATGCAATTTTAAAAAGCAGCAGTCTGTAATTGCTGCCTTATCAAGTAAAGAGCTATAATACACTTTAGGTGGGGCTGACCCATTCTTGTGGAATTGTACTGTGTACACCTGGAGGTGCTGGGATAGGGGTCTAGCACACCGACCTGCTCATTGGCTGCTCCTTCACTGCTACTTTGGATTCCACTCGGTATCAGCAGATTATGTAGACCAATGTCCAGGAATCAGTGACACAGCTGAAGCTGTGTCGGGGCTGGATCTTTCAACAAGACAATGACCCTAAACACTGCTCAAAATCTACTAAGGCATTCATACAGAGGAACAAGTACAATGTTTTGGAATGGCCATCTCAGTCCCCAGACATGAATATAATTGAAAATCTGTGGTGTGAGTTAAAGAGAGCTGTCCATGCTTGGAAGCCATCAAACTCAAATGAACTAGAGATGTTTTGTAAAGAGGAATGGTCCAAAATACCTTCAACCAGAATCCAGACTCTCATTGGAACCTACAGAAAGCGTTTAGAGGCTGTAATTTCTGCAAAAGGAGGATCTACTAAATATTGATTTCATTTCTTTTTTGTGGTGCACAAACTTGTGCACCTGCCTAATTTTGTTTAAACAATTATTGTGCACTTTCTGTAAATCCAATAAACTTCATTTCACTTCTCAAATATGCAGGGCTGTGGAGTCGCTACAAAAATCCTCAGTTTAGTATTCCTCCGACTCCTCTAATTTGCATATTACAATCTTGTTGATTGAAAGTATGTAACATGAAATTCGTCTCTTAACTGCCAGCGCTTAGGAATTTTAAAAGACAACTGAAGAGAGAAGGATATGGAAGACTGCCATATTTATTCCCTTTAGTCATAGACTAAAACTAGTCCTTGGTAAGAGTACTTGTAAAAGGTACAGACCGGAACAAAGAACATCTATCAGGCCCTAGGCAATGTAACTGTGGGTACATGTAAGAGTGATGTGCAGGTACTCTGCAGGGGAATAAGGGGATTCTTCCTCTATTACACATTCTTCATGTACAATCTGGTTTATGGGTGATAGACAACACCTCTGTGTTCAATGTGCACAACATTCTCAGTGGATTCCCTGCAGCTCTGTGGGGAGTGCATATGTAGAGTATAGTACTACTGTGTAACAAAGTAAACCTGAGACAGATGAAATTAAAGTTTTATACATACCTGGGGCTTCCTCCAGCCCCCTTCAGGCTAATCAGTCCCTCGCTGTCCTCCTCCGCCACCTGGATCTACTGCTATGAGTCCAGGTACTTGAGCCAGTCTGGCGTAGTGCGCATGCACACACTCCGCCGCCGGGAGCGTACTACACCTGCGCAGCACTATTGTGCAGGTGCAGAACGCTCCTGGCTGTGGAAGCGGCATGCGGCCGGACTGCGCTGACTGGCTGAATTACCAAGACTCATAGCAGAAGATCCAGGTGGTGGAAGTGGACAGCGAGGTACTGATTAGCCTGAAGGGGGCTGGAAGAAGCCCCAGGTATGTATAAAACTTTTATTTTCATCCTTCCCAGGTACCATTTAATTCGTAGTCACCAAACTAAATTTTAACAACATATCAAATTATTTGATTGCATGAGCAAAGAGAGTGCGTACATTTGCATAAATCCGAATCAACGCAGAATTATTTCCATCTCATTGACTATCTCTATTAGTGACATGGCTACACATCAGGCTTTATACTTACAGCATAGATGTTATTTCGTATATATAAGAGATTCCTTTGTACACATCATATATACAGTCACAATCAGATGTGTATATCTGACTTTAAAAATGTGGGGACTGCTTTATTGAAGCAGCACAAGTAACTAATTTTGATTGGTTTATTTCATTTTTGTGGACTAAGCACAGCTATTACTGTATGTATAAATTATTGATGACTATTATCTGAGAAATAGAACATTTCATCATATTTTCTATTTTAATTACAGTTTAAATTCATTAGGAGTCGGAGTCGGTGCATTTTTTCCTGACTCCGACTCCAGGCACCCAAAATTGCTCCGACTCCACAGCCCTGCAAATATCACTGTTTGTCTCCTATATGATATATTTAACTGACATTTTTTATCGTAGCAACCAACAATTTATACAAGAAAATCATGATGATTAACAAGGTTGCCCACACTTTCCTTCTACTCCTAAAAATTACTCTTTTAGATAGCTCTTTATTTTATGTATAAACATTTACAAAGCAGATTTAATGTTTCATAGTCTCTGCTCAATTTCAGTGTCTCAAGAGTACAGTCCCAGAGTAAAAATACATGAACTATTGACCTTTTTATCTTTTCCTCTCACAGTAAAAAAATCCTAGGTATCTGCTTAGGAAAGTGTTTTATGGCTGTAATTTGTTATCAGTGAGCCGACTGAGTCCTGACTGGAGAAAAACTGTCAGTTCTATAGCTAATTATAAACTCTTTCAGGCAGGGAAAAAAGAAAAGGAGCACAGCACAAGTGTCTGTATGCTTGCCGCTGTACAGTATATGCACATGTTTATCTCACCATGTCACATGTCATCTCTGGTATACTTTAAGCAAGTCTATTCTCATAATTGCACAGGGGAACATTGTAGTTTGGAAAACAGACCTTGTAAGACATGACAAAATGTTGGACACCACTTGCAAACATTTTTTAACTCAACCATCATGTCTGGCCCCATTTAGGTCTCAGCTGCATTCAACGTTTATGTTCTGGTTGCAACAGTGCCTAGATGAAGATCCTTTGTGTCTCATTTCTATCTTAAAGGGGTTGTGTGGTATTATAAAAATCAAACAAACAACAAATCAACTGGCCTGGGGCTGCCGCCGCGGCCACGCCCATGGGTGTGGAGTGGTCTTGAGGTAGTTAAAGGGGTTCTGTGGTATTATAAAAATCAAACGAGGTGACACTTACCTGGGGCTTCTATCGGTCCCCTGCAGTGGTAATGTCCTACGCCGTTGTCCTTTGATGCTCCGTTCCCCCCCGCTCGCGTCATCGGGAGTTTACTGCGCAGGAGCAGTATAAGAAAACTTCGTACTGTGCAGTAAGCTCCCAATGACACGAGCGGGAGCGAGCATTATTCGTCTGTTTAGACGAATATTAAACGGGGACCGGCGGCGGGGAACAGGTGATCGGAGGAGACAGTGCGGGACATTACCGCTGCAGGGGGCCGATGGGAGCCCCAGGTAAGTGTCAGCGTGTTTGATTTTTTTTGTACTACCACAGAACCCCTTTAACTACCTCAAGACCGCTCCATGGTGCGTGCGCATCTCCTGCTTGGGGAGGGCGGAGCTCCGACCCAACTTTAGTCTCCAAGCGGCAATCGCCACTCGGTGGACTGTTAGACGGCGAAACTGCTGTCTTTACATGTAGTACAGTGCTGCAATTAGCAGCAGTGCTGTACTGGGGACTGCCGTATGACACGGCTGTCCCCGGGGGGGGGGGGGCCAAGAGAGCGATTGGCTCTCATAGGCAGAAGCCTATGACAGCCGATCGCCGTGATTGGCCGGCTGGGGGGAGGGAGGGGATTTGGGAAAAAAATTAAGGAAACAGTACAAAAATTATCAAAAAATAGCAACATAAGTGTTTATTAAAAAAAAATAAACAAAATTTTAAACACAAGGGGGGCGATCAGACCCCACCAACAGAGAGCGCTGTTGGTGGGGTGAGAAGGGGGGGAATCACTCGTGTGCTGTGTTGTGCGGCCCTGCAGCTTGGCCTTAAAGCTGCAGTGGCCAATTATGAAAGAAACAGCCTGGTCTTTAGGGCGGTTTTCCACTGTGGTCCTCAAGTGGTTAAGCCCATGGAGTTGCCCTGATGAAATTGCTGAAAATGCAGCGCAAGTGGCCTATCTTTCTCTGGAACTGCAGTATCTCTTAAAGAGGAACTGAACTGTAGATTGCAAAAAAGACCAAGGGAATCCTCTTTAAAAATCATAGGCAAAAAAGAAAAGAAAATATGATTAAAAACATCTAAATAACATTTATAACATAAATCTTTTAATTAGCCTGACCCACCAGTGACGTTGCTTGCCGCGGCAGGCTCGCAGGGAACATTGGGAAAACTTCTTGTTTGTCGGCAAATTCCGCCCACCACTCTCTGCTCACATGTTTACCAACTACGTCATCAGGTGGCGCCTGGTAAGCAGCATGACAGATTGAGCAGAAGAGCGGGCAGACAGTGAGCAAAACAGTGAGCAGAGCGGGGCTGTAAACAGCGGAGGAGAGAGATAAGAGGGAAGGAGAGGGCAGCCATCCGTGGAGGGAGGAAGGGCAGACTAGATAGTGGAGGGGGAAGAGACGCTAGAAGAGGGACAGTGCACTTTACTATGAACGCACTTCTTGTGGTGTCTGAGATTGTCCTGCCTGTCCCACCCGTGTAAACTGTTGCACTGATTGAAAGTGTTTCCTCTGACACAACTGCTACGCCCACCATCTTCTCTACACCTAAGCTCTCCCTAATTGAGGCGAATGATTTGAGCTTTTGCATGCTGGCTGGATGACAGGAATCACCCTTTTCACACAGAACAGCTGTGCTTCCAGCCTGGACACTGCTGGGACCAGCTTATCTCCTGCATTCCCTTGTCTGCTCTCTGGTAATGGGGGGAGGGGATACTTAACCCATTCAGCAGCTCCACTGTATTGCATTGCTGATCAAACAGTGATTTCTGCTCTTTGTACATGTTCTTGCCCATAGAGGTTCTCCTGGTGTGTGTGCGCGCGTGCATGTATGTGTCTATGTGCGTGAATGTGTGTGCATGTTTGTGCGTGCATGTATGTATGTATGTGTGCGTGCATGTATGTATGTGTGCGTGTATGTATGTATGTATGTATGTATGTGTGCGTGTATGTATGTATGTGTGCGTGCATGTATGTATGTATGTGTGCATGTATGTATGTATGTGTGCATGTATGTATGTGTGCATGTATGTATGTATGTGTGCGTGTATGTATGTATGTATGTATGTGTGCGTGCATGTATGTATGTATGTGTGCGTGTATGTATGTATGTGTGCGTGCGTGTATGTATGTATGTATGTATGTGTGCGTGCATGTATGTATGTATGTATGTGTGCGTGCATGTATGTATGTATGTGTGCGTGCATGTATGTATGCATGTGTGCGTGCATGTATGTATGCATGTGTGCGTGCGTGCATGTATGTATGTATGTGTGCGTGCATGTATGTATGTGTGTGTGTGCGTGCATGTATGTATGTATGTATGTGTGCGTGCATGTATGTATGTATGTGTGCGTGCATGTATGTATGTGTGCGTGCATGTATGTATGCATGTGTGCGTGCATGTATGTATGCATGTGTGCGTGCATGTATGTATGTATGTGTGCATGTATGTATGTGTGCGTGTATGTATGTATGTATGTGTGCATGTATGTGTGCGTGCATGTATGTATGTATGTGTGCGTGCATGTATGTATGCATGTGTGCGTGCATGTATGTATGCATGTGTGCATGTATGTATGTATGCGTGCGTGCATGTATGTGTGTGTGTGTGCGTGCGTGCCTGTATGTGTATGTGCGTGCCTGTATGTGTGTATGTGCGAGCCTGTATGTGTGTATGTGCGAGCCTGTATGTGTGTATGTGCGAGCCTGTATGTGTGTATGTGCGTGCCTGTATGTGTGTATGTGCGTGCCTGTATGTGTGTATGTGCGTGCCTGTATGTGCGTGTATGTGCGAGCCTGTATGTGCGTGCCTGTATGTGCGAGCCTGTATGTGTGTGTATGTGCGAGCCTGTATGTGTGTGTATGTGCGAGCCTGTATGTGTGTGTATGTGCGTGCCTGTATGTGTGTATGTGCGTGCCTGTATGTGTGTATGTGCGTGCCTGTATGTGTGCATGTGCGAGCATGTATGTCTGTATGTGCGAGCATGTATGCATGTATGTGTGTATGTGCGTGCCTGTATGTATGTGTGTATGTGCGTGCCTGTATGTGTGTATGTGCGAGCATGTATGTCTGTATGTGCGAGCATGTATGCATGTATGTATGTGTGTATGTGCGTGCCTGTATGTGTGTATGTGCGAGCATGCATACGTACATACACACACAGCAGGAGAACCTCTTTGAGAAACAAAATGTATACTGTTACAAGAAAAAAAAAGCATAAATCACTGTTTGGGCTGCATATTACACATGCTGGAAAAGTGTATATATTTATGATGTATAAAGTGCCAACATCTTCTGCAGATGTATATAGTTGTTGTTGTTTTTTTTTGTTATTAAAAGCTTTATTGAACAGAGAAACTAAATACAAAATGCTGAACATAGCAAAAAAATAACAATTTGTAAGAGTATATAGTTATGTCACTTAACTGTCCCTTAGAAGTGCTCACAATCTAATATCTACTACTATAGTTATATGTCCATTGTAGTCTAGGGCTAATTTTATGGGTAACACAACTTATCTGTAGGTTTTTGAAATGTGGGAGGAAACCAGATTGCAAGGAGGAAACCCACACAGACATGGGGAGAACATGTATACTCCATGCAGATAGTGCCCTGGCCGAGATTCAAATTGGGGACCCAATTACCCTAGGCACGCCATTGGGTAGTACTAGGTACTACCCTAGGTACGCCATCAGATAGATGGGTCGAATAGATAATTTTCAAGAGTCCTGATTTCCAATCGTTTTTCTGTTCAATTTGCATAGAAGGGATCAGAAATAATCGGATCTGTTGGAAATTATCGACCCCACTATCTGATTGGAAATTGCATGGTGTGTACTAGGCATAACATGTCTCATGCTGGATAAATCCCAGGTAACCTGTGCTCTTTAACCTCCCTAGCGTTCTGGATGAGCTAGGCTCGTCCAGAGATGCCGGAGGTGACCGCTCAGGCCCCTCTGGGCCGATTTGAATATTTTTTTTTTAAACACGCAGCAAGCACTTTGCTTGCTGCGCGCCTTACCCGATCGCCGCCAATCCGCTGCTACCCGCCACGATACAGGGCCCCCCCAGCCGAGACCCTGTGCGCTGCCTGGCCAGTCAGTGCCTGGCAGCGCTGAGGGGTGGATCGGGTCTCCCTGTGACGTCGATGACTTCACGACGTTTGTCGCCATGGCGACGGAGGAAGCCCTCAAGGAAATCCCGTTCAGAACAGGATTTCCGGACGGTCATTGCGCCGGCGGCGATCGGAGGGCAGGGAGGGGGGGAAATCATGTAGCTAGCGCTAGGCTAGCTACATGAAAAAGAAAAAATGTGCAAAAAACGAACGCCAAGCAGGTTAAATTACACCTGAACTGAGAGGTGTATGGAGGCTTCCAGATTTATTTCCTGTTCAACAATACCAGCCATAGACCTGGCTATTATGGGCAGACAATTTTATCTCTAATCGGATGTGATTAGAGATAAATTTGTCTCTATCAATGCTGCCCATACACTACAGGCGATTCCCATCCGATTTCATCATGAAATCTTCAGGGAATCGGCTGAGCCTGCCGCGTCCGCACCACCTCTGACCCCAATGTATAAAATCCCCCCCCCTCCCCCCGGTGTGTACATTACCTGTCTTGTAGCAGCCTCTGTGCGGTGACCGTCCTTTTCGCCAGGCTCTAATGGCCGCGTACACCCTAGCGCCGCATAGCATCTGAGGTCAGACGCTATGTGCCGTTTGCGTGTTTGATCCGAATGCGATTGTGGGCAAGCAGGGCTCCAAGCACAGAGTGTAAACTAGCCCTTAGCTGTTCAGCTATTAGTATCATCTCAACAAAAAAAACCTAAACCAACTTATGGCAAGTAGTGTACACACCACATATACAATGCGATTACAACTGCTGTACTCAGCCCACAAAGACAATTACTATTAACAGCTATTAGTAATTGTCTTTATGGGCTGAGTGCAGCAGTTCTAATTGCATTGTATATGTGGTGTGTACACTACTTAGCATAAGTGGGTTAGCATAAGCAGAGGATAGACAAAATACAGAGAAGAGAAATGACAGGCTTGAAAACACAGGCAGACATTTATACACAGGCGCAGCCAGATGACATCACTGTAACTGTACACTATCACAGGCTAATTTGCATACTGATTGGAGAAAGGAGCTGCTTGAGGAAGGAGGGGCTGGAGGAAGTAGAACTTGCCAACCAACATATGGCTGCACACACTGCACTAGAAAGCAGTAACAGAAATAAGGACATCTGACAGATATATTACAGCAAACATATATTTTTATTTATTAAAGCAATACTCTAAAAATATCCGATGTGTTGCAGAGTATCCAATTTTAAGGTCAGTTCCCCTTTACATGCTCCTGGAGCCATTCTTTAAAGAGGCACTGAAGCAAAAAAAAAAAATGATATAATGAATTGGTTGCGTACTATGAATAATTACTAGAAGATTAGCAGCAAAGAAAATATTTTCATACTTTTATTTTCAGGTATATAGTGTTTTTTCTAACATTGCATTATCCTATAATATGTGCAGATTACACAACACTCAGCATTCAAAATGAGTATTTCAGAGCAGTCTGTGAAGTAATGACATCTCCTCTGCCAGAGGAAAAGTAAACAGTTCAATTACAGTTGAGATAATAAAAGTCAGATAACAGCCCTCTCCACGACCAAGTTAGTCGGAGAGCTTAATAGCTTTTTTGCAGAGAGATAACAACTGGAGTTTCTCAACTCTTCCTGTACTGGAAACAATTAGACTGATGTATCTGATCTTAATGTTTTTTTTCTTAGCTGTACTACACATACAAATCATAATATCATCATTTTTTTTTCGCTTCAGTGTCTCTTTAAAGCGACTCTGTAATAAAAAAAAAGTCCCCTGGGGGTACTTACCTTGTGGGGGGAAGCCTCAGGATCCCAATGAGGCTTCCCCCATCCAGCAGCTGCATGGAATTCAGTGCTGGCTCCCTTGAATTCCCCCCGCAAGCCTCGTCTGACAAGGCTAGATTTATTTACCTCTCTGGGAGCCAGCGCACCTGCAGTAGCGGTTCTTCCTTTGAGCTAGGTGGAAATAGCCGATCCAGATCATATCCGCTCTACTGCACAGGCGCAAAAGTACTCACGCCTGTGCAGTAGAGAGGATCGATTGGGTTCGGCTATTTCCGAGCCAAACATTTTAGTCTGTCGATGTCCAATATTTGTGGACCTGACTGTAAGTAAATGCATCAGTTTGCTCTGCATGTGGACGCAAGCTGCACTCACCACATTTGAACACTCCAACCTATCTCAGGGGATGCTGAAAACAATCTTACACACACTGCTCTTTGTTGGAGCAGTCAGATCTGGCCTTATCAAATGGTCCCTTAAGTTGCAAGCCCTAACCGCTGTCATCAAAGGGCGGGGGCCCACAATTGATGCCACCTTGTGGTCACAAGCAGCTCCCCTGCAATGTCTCTGAAGTACTGCCTGCAACTGGCCCCAGTGTTTGCCATACCTAAAAATGTACCTCTTTTTATTTGTTTGTTTTGTCGAAGACCCCATCTAGATCTAGACTCAACCACCTCTCTACTTGCTGAATGATAGCTATCCTAGCTGCTGGTTGAGTGCTTGTACTTTACTAAGGCCTTCTTTTCCACAGGCAGTTGAACTGTGTACTTAGCAAGCAGTTGCCAGGCAGCTGTGAGCAGTTACCAGGCAGCAGCAAGCAGTTGTGAGAGTTTGAGAGGCATTTCACTGCCTATCAACTGCCTATGCAAAAGAGGCCTAAGTGGATACCACCCGTGGGAGTTTTTTTTTTTTTTTTTGTAGCGCTGGAATGGTGAGGTGCAGGGTGTCATGATATAGCCAATAGTTATGATGTTGGGATAATACAGAAGCCATATTTTCACATTTTCTGTCTGCTGTGTATCTTTCAGAGGTGTATGTATGTTAAAGCAGACCCAAACCAAACATTTTTTTTAATTCAAAATATTTAGTTGCGCCAATCTGACACATACAAAGATAAATAAATCCTCCTTCAAGCCTATGAGCATTTCAGTGCATGCTTTTCACCCTCCTCTTTGCATAACAAGGGTTATACAGGGGGCAGCCATTAGCAATTCCTCCATTGCCAGACACCATCTACTCCACCAGTTTGCCGGATTATTTGCCGGCAATATTAAAGGAAGAGAGGGGTTCCTTCACTAAATGTAAAATATAATATATTTGTCATCATGCAGCTGAAAAAAGGCTGCTATTTATTATTATAATTTAGAAAATAGATTTTATTTCTGAAATCTTGTATTTTTAGTTTGGGTCCACTCTGGCAGCTGGCTTCAGGGTAATTGGTCACCTGGCTGGTGAAAACTGAATGCTAATGTGATTGTCGGTATGGCAGTGGGAGGTACGTTAGCATTCAGTTCCTCTGGAAGCAGGGAGCTGCTAATTAGCAGCCATTTGGCGAAGGATAGTCTGTGTCTGCATGGCCTTTGAACTCTATGTATACGTAGACAGCCCCATTGTCCCAATATACAAATCAGGACCAACTGAGTCTGGGAACTTCAAAGGCTAACCGGAAACCCTTAATCAGAAGTCTTTTGATGTGTGTTAAACTACAATTTTACCTGTGGAAATTAGATCTATGGGGAGATGGGAAATATCTGCAAAGTTCAAGGTGGGACAGGAAAGCTTTGAAGTTGCATATCGCAGCCAGAAAAGAAATGACAAACGTTCTGTGCGAACAATCTGGGAAATTGCATTAGTTTGGGACTGAACATTAAATGCCCTAGGACACAAATCGGCCTATAAAAAACCAGCATAGGACCTTCACAACTTGTAGTTCCCTGGAGATAGCAAAGACGCTAGAACTGCCCTGACTACTGGCCAGACCGCGTTCTCCCTCAAACACCATTCAGACCTCGTATTGGTAACGTTATTCCCATTTTATTTTTAAGCAAACGGTCTTATTGTGTATCTTTGTAATTTTTGCTTTGTTTTTGTAAATCTTTTGTTTATATTATTTTCTGTATTGTTCAACTTTTTTTTCTGGAATATTAAATCTTTATTTAAAGGGGAACTGAAGTAAGAGGTATACGGAGGCTGCTATATTTATTTCCTTTTAATCAATACCAGTTGCCTGGCAGCCCTGCTGATCCTCTGCCTCTAATACTATTAGCCATAGCCCCTGAACAATCATGCAGCAGATCAGGTGTTTCAGACTTTAAAGTCAGATCTGACAAGACTAGCTGCATGCTTGTTTCTGGTATTATTCAGATACTACTGCAGAGAAATAGACCAGCAGGGTTGCCAGGCAACTGGTATTGATTAAAAGGAAATAAATATAGCAGCCTCCGTATACCTCTTACTTCAGTTCCCCTTTAATAAGTTTGACTTCTGATGTACTAAACTAGCTCATAGCCTAGAAAGAGACTGCAGTGTAATTTACGTTACAAGTTCAGTGCCTGATTGTGCCTTTCTACTGTACGATTGTATTGTGTGTGTGCGCAAAGCTGACCCAAATACGAAAACGCGGACTGCGTGCAGATCACTCGACAGCAGAGTGGGGATCGTGGAAGTGTCTAGCAGCAGCTAGTGGTAGCAGTGAGAAGTGCTTTGAGGGGCAACAGCCTTGTTGTAGCTTGAATAAGGCTGCTCCCTGCTTGATCTGGTCAAACCCGCCGTCGGGAACCGTTTCTGCAGGCGTGCCGCGGGGCCGGTTCCTGACAGAGGGAGACGGTAGAAGCCTGCAGGATGGGAGAAGGATCCATAGGCTTCCCTCTACCAAGGTAAGTATCTGTATTTTTCTTTTTGTAATCTCACAGATTTGTTTTAAAGTTTAGACGTTTGTAATGACACATTTTTAATTAAAATATGTTGTTCATTGACTATGGTTTACTTATAGGACTCAACCACCTCCTGCTCTTCCAGTGGGTCCAAGTCACAAGTTTGCTCAGAATTACTACTGTTTGCGAGATGGACGTAGAGAGGCTTTGCCTCCTTCTATTGTTATGTCTTCCCAGAAGGTTCTTGCCTCTGGAGAAGAGTCAGTCTGGTATGTAAATTCATTAATGAAACTATTTTGCAGGTTATATCAAGTATTATTGATTTTATAATGCAACAACTAATTCTGTGGCGCTGTACAAAGTAAGAAACGTACATGGGGTACATAATACAGATAATGGTATTCACCAATAAACAAAGTACAGAATTGGTACAAAATACAGAATTGGTAATTACAGTGACAAAAGTAACAGGATGAATAAAACGTGTAACAAATTCTAATACACAAAAGGCTGAGAGAGCTCTGCCCTTGAGAGCTTACAATCCAAAGGAATGGGGGAACAAGAGGGTAGGGTAGCATACAATCATACCTAGAGACAGTGTGTTTTTAGAATATCTAAAATATCTATAGGACTGCAACTTGGCCTTGGGTCAAATAAGGAATGGCCTAAGGTAGAGCATGTGCTTGTCAGAAAAAGTGAGTTTTAAGGGAGTGTTTAATTATATCAAAGGTTAGAGGGTGACAGATGTGTTGTGAAAGGGCATTTCAGAGGAGGCATGAAGCACATGCAAAATCTTGTATATGTAGATACGAGGAGGTAATTCTAGAGGAGGACAAATGATGGTGCAGATCTTAGATTGCGGTAGGTAGGTATCTGGAAACGAGTGAGGAGATGTACAGGGCAGAGTCGCAGCAGAGGAAGAGTAAGAAGAAAGATGAATAAGACAAGCATCCGAGTTCAATAGTCCAGGTGAGATGACTAGAAAAAGGAGGTTCCGCACAATGTCCATTGCCAAAATAAATCCCAACTTTATTGAAACAGGTAAAAGCCATACAGCCTGGTAGCTAGATAGTCCAGGCCAGATATTATAAGAGCATGTACTAACATTTTAGTTGTGTCCTTAGTGAGAAAAGGTCAGATGCAAGATATGTTTTTTAAGTTAGATATGACAGGAGCTGGTTAGGGAATGAATGTGAGGAATAAAAGAGAGAGAGGAGTCAGATATTACCCCTTGCTTTGGGAACTGAAGTCTTGAGGGTGTTTTTAACATTTATTGTTCTATCAGACAGAGAGGTGGACAGATCAAGAAGGATGGGTATGGAAAAATGACCTTTGGATTTAGCTGTAAGAATATTATCGGCCACTTAAGTAAGAGCTGTTTCTGTGGGGTGGTTAGAAAGAAAGCCAGACTGGAACTGATCAAACAGGTAGTTTGATAAATAATAGATAAATAATGGCTTAGTTCAGCCTGTATCTCAAGTAATTTGGATGCGAATGGGAGAAGTGGCACATGTCGGTAGATGACGAGTGTGCAATGGGATCTAGAGATTTTAAAGGACAACTGAAGCGAGAGAGATATGGAGGCTGCCATGTTTATTTCCATCTAAGCAATACCAGTTACTTTTAGCCATAGCCCCTGAACAAGCAAGCAGCAGATCAGGTGTTTCTGACATTGTCAGATCTGACAAGATTGGCTGCATGCTTGTTTCTAATGTTATTCAGACACTTCTGCAGCGAAACAGACCAGCAGGGCTGCCAGGCAACTTGTATTGTTTAACCTCCTTAGCGGTAACCCCGTGTGTGACACGGGGTAAGCCGCCGGAGGGTGCCGCTCAGGCCCTGCTGGGCCGATTTACTTAATTTTTTTTTGCTGGACGCAGCTAGCACTTTGCTAGCTGCGCCAGCACCCCGATCGCCGCCGCGCGCCCGATTGCCGCTATCCGGTGCGGCGCGCGCCCCCCAGACCCCGAGCGCTGCCTGGCCAATCAGTGCCAGGCAGCGCCGAGGGGTGGATCGGGTCTCCCAATGACGTCCCGACGTCGCTGACGTCATCCCGCCCCGTCGCCATGGCGACGGGGGAAGCCCTCCAGGAAATCCCGTTCTTTGAACGGGATTTCCTGATCGGTGATCGCCGAAGGCTCGCTACATGATAAAAAAAAATTTTTTTTTTTTTAAAAACTGCTGCGCTTCCCCCTGGCGGTATTTTTCATACCGCCAAGGGGGTTAAAAGGAAATAAATATGGCAGCTTCCGTATGCCTCTCACTTCAGTTCCCCTTTAAGTACTAGTGTCACAACAGCCTTTTTGAGTGGAGATGGATAGGTTAAATAGCAATGTTAGTACAGGCATGGAGCCACTTCTCTCCTGGAGGGCGAGATCGGCTATTTTGTCTGCAGCCCCTGGGGGAACCCCGACAGTTGCTGATGGACTCCAAGTTGAGAGTCACTGATCTATATAGTTTGCCTACAATTGGAAATTTCATCAGCTGCCAAGGGGCAGAAACAGATGCGAAAGCTGTCAGCTGTATAATTCTGATAAAAAATTTTAAACTTGTTTTACAATATGTATTTAATAATCAGGAATACAAAACATTTTTTTTCTCCATAGGTTTTAACCTTTTTAGCACCAGCGGTGCGTATATCTAGCTCCTTTTTACACCCTTTGCCCACCAGGAGCGTAGATATACGCACCTACCGCCGCTGTCCGGGCTCCCGCTCACTCGTGCGCGAACTCCCGCACTCTTGCAGGCCGCTCGCCCGGAGGTCAATGAACGGGAAAAAACGTTCCCGTTCGTTGATCTCAGCCCCCCAGCAATGATCGGCTGCTTCTATTAGAAGCAGCGCGATCATTGTGAAAAAAAAAGTTTCCCAGCCTCGTGCTTCCTGTAAGCGTACTTACTTATTTATTTATTTTTTGTAATCAAAAGAAAGAAAAATGAAAAGAAAAAAGCATAAGTAGTTACCTTAGGGACTGAACTCTTTAAATATTTATGTCAAGAGGATACAACACTGTTACTTAATAAATTATGGGCTTGTAATTAGGGATGGACGCAAAACTGAAAATAATGCACCTTTATTTCCAAATAAAATATTGGAGCGGAACATTGTGATAGGGACATAATTTAAACGGTGTAATAACCGGGACAAATGGGCAAATACATTTCATGGGTTTTAATTACAGTAGCATGCATTATTTAAAAAGTAATGGCTGAAAACTGAAAAAAAAAAATTCCCACATTTTTTCCTATTTTCCCATTAAAACACATTTTAGAATAAAATAATTCTTGGCATAATGTCCCACCTAAAGAAAGCCTAATTGGTGGCGAAAAAAAACAAGATATAGTTCAGTTCATTGCGATGACTAATAATAAAGTTATAGACGAATGAATGGAAGGAGCGCTGAGAGGTGAAAATTGCTCTGGTACTCAAGGGGTAAAACCCCTCAGTGGTGAAGTGGTTAATATTACATGCATGTTAGGGGCGGAGCCGACCATGGAGGAGTGAGGTTGTGTGGAAGCTGAGCTCCTGTCCCGCTGTGCTCTAGAAAGCTCACAACTAAGCAATTCCTTACCAAAAAGATCCCTAAGGGGTATGAGGAAAGCTGAGAGACAACCCGCAAAGAAAAGGTGCCCACCATCCCTTACGCAGAGGCCGGTAACCCGATATTTCCAAGCAGCTCGCTCTAACACGGAACCTCCTAAGATGGCGGACCCAGCGGACCAGGCCGCAACGTCTTCCTCTATGAAGGCGGGCCCCTCAGCCTTATGCAATCTTGAAGACATATGGCGCTACCTCCGTAGTCTGCCCACGAAGCAAGACCTAGACGAACAAACGGAGAGGATCGTCACGTCCACAAAGACTGAAATAGCGGCCATTCATGCTGATATTACAGGCCTATCTGATCGTGTTACCACCGCGGAAGCTGATATCGCCACGCTGCGAGCAGAGGTGGCCTCTCTCAGAGCAGAAAGCGAAAAGCAACTCGCCAGCTCGCAATCGTTCCGGTGGCAGCTGGAGGACCTGCAGAACAGGGGAAGAAGGAACAACATATGGGTCCGCGGTGTACCGGAGACTATACAAGCGGACGAAATTGTCCCCGCACTCTGCTCGATTTTTAACGGAGTCTTGGGCAGACAGGAAGACAAGGGAATCAAGTTCGACCGTGCGCATAGAGCCTTGCGGGCTGTGCCATCCAGCCAAGAACCACCACGAGATATCATCTGCCGTCTGCATAATTACAAGGAAAAAGAAGAGATCATGGGGGCGGCCGGTAACAAGGATCAGGTGGAGTGGCAGGGCGCCTCAGTCTCCCTGTATCAAGACCTGGCTCCCTCTACCCTGGCCCAGCGCTGGGCCTTACGCCCGCTAGTCAAAGCATTGCAGCAGGCTGGAATTACCTACCATTGGGGTTTCCCCTTCCAGCTGGTGGTGCAGAAAGGATCCAAAACCGCCATTTTGAGGCATCCACGTGAGCTCCCGGCCTTCTTTGAGGACATCTCCATGCCTGCGGTCGAGCTCCCTGAATGGGACCCAGACTCCTTCGACCCATCGCGCCCACCGAAGAATCGTAGATCGAGACGCCAGTAGTGTGAGTACTTTATCTACCTGCCCTATGGCCCTCGCCTAGGCTTTTCTACATGGGCCCGCTCCGAGATGCACCCTCTGAACTCCTCCCTGGGGATGTATGAGCAACTAAAAACGCTAACCTGCAAGGCCTTGCCGTCTTGTGACGCACTGATATATAGAGCCTACAGGGACCCCCTGAGAACGTTATTCGGGACTATGGTCCCCAGGTCCCAGCCCCTCTCTCTCATACACCTATATCGGCAAAATAAAATAAGTTTTATATTGGAGATGGGGCTG
The DNA here is from genome assembly GCF_040937935.1 of Hyperolius riggenbachi. Lineage (NCBI taxonomy): Eukaryota > Metazoa > Chordata > Amphibia > Anura > Hyperoliidae > Hyperolius > Hyperolius riggenbachi. Next base: position 302,726,509 of record NC_090646.1, on the reverse strand, counting down.
CGGTGGGGCTCTGTGTCGCTGGGCCGCCCTACTTTTCTCCCCTGCTGTGATGATGGAGTCCCGAGCCCCCCTCCCAGTGACTTCTGCACATGCTTGATATCTGTTGGCCTACTTGACCACGCTTACTGCCTCTTGAGATTTCTATTGCATACTGTAAAATGTATCTGTGTGAACATAAGTAATATGAAATATTTGGCTATGCACATGTGGTGGGGGATGGCTGGCCTGGGGGGTACGGAAGGTTACTCTTAGCTGCTGGGGGGAGGAGGGGGGCGGCTGGGGACGGGGGGCTCTGCCGCAGCAAACTTGATGAGCTCTAGGGAGGACAGGCTTTATTATGGTAAACACCCCAGTGCAGAGCAGTGCTATGACGTACTCCCCCACTCTCAAAGCCCACGGGGGAGGGGAGGGTGTGTCGTAGAGGTGCCCGGAGTGGGAAACCTTGGCATGAGCTAGGTAGGGGGTTGGTGAAAACAGGGTCACAGCTGGAATATCTCTATACTGTAATCTTTAGCATTCTTATGTTGTCGGCTGATAAAGGTTCTCATATTCTTTTAAGGTTGTTCTTCTCCCCTAATGGGACACATTAAGGTTGTTGCGTTTAAAGGTTGCACGCGGGGACACGGGATCAGCGACTCCACTCTTAACTATGGTGTGGACTCTCTTACCCCAGGGCGTTTTGCCGCCTCGCCCCCACGAGCCCCTTCGGCTTGTGGGAGTTCTGGATGTTACTATCCATAAACAGGCCTGTCGCAGGCCTAACACTAAGAAGGTATGTAGAAACATACTTCTTATGATATTATTGTGGTTTGTTACACGAGTTCTTATGCAATCCTTGTTCTCTATCGTCTCTATCTTTTTTTATTCTTTTATCTGTCACTTGTTCCTTCCGAGTGTGTGGCCGGTGGGGGGATCTGGGCGAGCTGGTGGGGCCCTGGGATTTTTACTTTACATTCAAGCAGTCACTTAAGGTTCTCTCCTTAAACGCCAGGGGCTTAACCTCCTGAGCGGTATGGACGAGCTCAGCTCGTCCATCACCGCCGGAGGCTGCCGCTCAGGCCCTGCTGGGCCGATTTTTATCAAATAAAGTGCAGCACACGCAGCCGGCACTTTGCCAGCCGCGTGTGCTGCCTGATCACCGCCGCTCTGCGGCGATTCGCCGCGAGCAGCGGCGAAAGAGGGCCCCCCTAGCCGCCTGAGCCCTGCGCAGCCGGAACAAAAAGTTCCGGCCAGCGCTAAGGGCTGGATCGGAGGCGGCTGACGTCCATGACGTCACTCCGCTCGTCGCCATGGCGACGATCTAAGCAAAACAAGGAAGGCCGCTCATTGCGGCCTTCCTTGTTTATTATGGGCGCCGGAGGCGATCGGAAGAACGCCTCCGGAGCGCCCTCTAGTGGGCTTTCATGCAGCCAACTTTCAGTTGGCTGCATGAAATAGTTTTTTTTTAATTAAAAAAAAACCCTCCCGCAGCCTCCCTGGCGATCTCAATAGAACGCCGAGGAGGTTAAATATACCAGAGAAGAGATCAGCTATGCTGAATTTGTGTCGCAAAGAAAGAGCCAATATAGTTTGTTTACAAGAAACTCACTTCAAAGGCCCCTCACCACCTAAATTATTTAGCAGATATTACAAATCTGCCTTCTATAGTATCCCACAAGATACTAAAACAAAAGGATCTGCGATCCTGATTGATAAAGACACACCCTTTACGCTTATAGAAGAATTTGGGGACAAATTAGGACGCTTTAATCTAATCAAAGGCATACTCTGCAACCAAAAGGTCACGATCGGCTCTTTTTATGCACCTAATACTCAGCAAGCTCTTTTCCTCCAAAATTTCCTCTCCAAACTAAACACCTTTGCAGAAGGCAGTATAATTCTCGGAGGAGACCTAAATGTGGCACTAGAACCTATATTAGACTCCTCCTCTCAGAAATCTCCACTCTCAGAAAAGCTCCTCCGTAAATGTAAAGCTTTGTTACGTGAAATGCAGCTGGTGGATGCTTGGAGGCTTCACAATCCCTCCCAAAAGGATTACACCTTCTTCTCATATCCGCACAACTCCTACACTAGGATAGACTACGTGTTTATCTCTCACAACCTACTATCAGTATCTGCCTCCTCCGGCATAGGTAACATGACCCTGTCAGATCATGCCCCCGTCTGGATTGAATTATCCTGGGGAGATATTAGGAATAGACCGCCCACCTGGTGCATACACAACTCCCTGATGCAAGACAGGCAAATTTACCAAAAAGTTAAAAACGAAATTGAGGAGTTTTTTCAGATAAACGTGGGTGAGGATATGTCCCCTATGACAATCTGGCAAACGCATAAATGTTTTGTGCGTGGCATCTTGATCCGCGAAGGCGCCCGCCGCAAGAGGGAAAGAGAAAAAGATATAACAGACTCCCTATCGCTTATTAGCAAGCTAGAATCCAAACATAAGGGGGACATGTCCTCGTCCACATTGTCTGACCTAACAGCAGCAAGGGAGCGCATTAAATCCTTATTGTTCCACAAGGCCAAATTCGCAGCAGAAAGGTGCCATCGCACTTTCTATGAATGGGGCAATAAGTGCGGCTCTATGTTAGCAAGGGCACTGAGATCTCAGCAATCCTCCAGCTATATCTCCTGTATCAAGGATAGGTCATCTACACTGCATCATGAATACAGGGACATATCGAGAATCTTTAAGGAATACTACGCTAATTTATATAATCTCCCCTCCTCGTCACTTAATCTCTCCACAGCTGAAAAACGGGACAAGATTAAAATGTATTTGAAGGAATCTAAAATGCCCCGCCTGCCACAAACAGACGTGGAGGCTCTAGAGGAGCCCTTTACGGAAGACGAGTTGGGAGTGGCTCTCTCTCAAATGCCCACGGGTAAAGCCCCAGGACCTGACGGGTACTCCTTAGAATACTACAAAAAATTTAGGAACCTAGTCTCCCCGCACCTACTACGGGCCTGTAACTTAATCACAGAACAACCGTTAGATCAACATTGGTTTCCCTCCCAAATGCTCGAATCCCATATCACTGTCATACACAAAGAAGGAAAGGATCCGGCCCAATGCCAAAGCTACCGCCCAATCTCCCTCCTCAACTTGGACCTGAAATTATACTCCAAAATGCTTGCTAATAGGCTAGCCCCTCTGCTACCTAACCTGGTCCATTTGGATCAGGTGGGGTTTATCCCGGGTCGCGAGGCAAGGGACAACACAATTCGTACCCTTAATGTGTTGCATTGGGTGAGATCCCAGTCCACTCCTACCTTATTACTATCTACAGATGCTGAGAAAGCATTCGACAGAGTGGACTGGGACTTCATCGAGGGGACATTGCGGCACATAGGTTTGGGAGGTATGATGCGCAAGAGAATTCTTGCCCTATACTCATGTCCTAATGCGAAAGTTAAAGCTAATGGAGTTCTGTCAGACACATTTAACATCCAAAATGGCACTCGTCAGGGGTGCCCGCTTTCCCCACTTATTTTTGCACTGACCCTTGAACCTTTTCTCTGCACAGTACGCAACAATCCCGACATTGGGGGGGTGCAGTTCCCGAAATCCCAGCATAAGGTCGCTGCTTACGCAGATGATATGCTATTCTATTTGACCAACCCACATATCTCTTTACCCAACCTTCTTCTGGAATTTCGGAGATACGGGCTTCTCTCAAATATGTCAATCAACTATGATAAAAGCGAGGCGATGGGAGTTCTGCTACCAGAAACTCTCAAGTCCACTATTCAAAGTAACTTCCCTTTTAAATGGCCCCCAATTTACATGAAATACCTAGGGGTTCACATTACACCAGATCCAAGAGATTTAGTCTCCAATAATTTCACCCCTGCTCTAGAACGAATCAAAAAAGACCTCCAAAACTGGAATAAACAGCAATTTTCCTGGTTTGGAAGATCTAGTATAATAAAGATGACGATAATGCCGCGGCTACTTTACCTGTTCCAGACTCTTCCTATCTATATCCCACCCTTGTTCTTCAAGATGGTGACCCGAACCTTCTCCAAGTTTATCTGGAATGGCCGTAAGCCCAGGTTGAAATATCAGACCCAGACAGCTCCCAAGGAATCGGGGGGAATGGCCGTGCCCAATCCTAAACTATACTATACCGCTGCGGTTCTTATCCGCATTATTGATTGGCACAGGCATGCCAATCACAAACGATGGGTGGGAATGGAAGAAGAGCTCTTAAAGGATAAGTTAAGCAACGTTCCGTGGGCCACAAAATTCAGGAAAGTTTCTGACCCCGCCGTCTCTATGGTAGCTCACACCATCAGTGTTTTCACCAGATATAGGCATTTACCCCTAATGTCTCCCTGGCCCACACCTCTCCTGCCCATCCTGGATAACTTTGCTTTCCCGCCGGGTTTACCAGCTAAGAGTTACCCAACTTGGAGGGGGGGACCGACTATACGAGCCCATCATATGCTAGAGAATGGAGACTGGGCACACCTTCAGACACTAGCCCAAACTGTAGGAGCACAGACTTTAGATCCCTGGAGCTGGATCCAATTTAAGCACTTCCTCTTGTCTCAAGGACCTAAGTCCAGCTATAACAGACCCCTTACCATCTTCAAACGAACGTGCATGGAAGAGGGCCAAATACGGGGAACAGTCTCTCTAATGTACTCTATTCTAAATGATGTTGCCGCACCATCAGCCCAATTCCGAGACAAATGGGAACATGACTTGGGATTAACATTCACAGACAAACAATGGGACAAGATTCTAATTTTTGCTCACAAATCATCCTTATCCTCTAGATTCCAGGAGTCAGGCTATAAACTATTAACCCGATGGTACTTGACCCCATCCCGCTTGCATACCATGTTTCCCACTATATCTAACTTGTGTTGGAGGTGTGGACAGGATGTGGGAACCCTAGTTCACACATTTTGGTCTTGCCCTAAGCTCACACAATTCTGGACGGATGTTAGAAGCATTATGCATGAGTTAACTGACTTTCTTCCACCTGACTCTCCAGCCTTCTTCTTGCTGCACCACAACACCTGGTCTATCTGAAGATATAAAAAAACACTAACAAGACATCTAATTAACGCAGCTAGGACTCTGATTGCCAGGCTGTGGAAGTCAGAAGATCCGCCCAGAATTGGTGATTGGTTGAAGCTGATAGGGCAGATACAACATATGGAGGATCTCACGGCCACGCTACATAATAGACATGACCAGTATTGGAAGACATGGTATGGCTGGTTTGAGTTCCAAGAAACGCAACGATACAAGTCACTGCCTTACTCACCTCCTCTCCCCTGGCGTGGGGAGAAGAGAACACTTACTCCCTACCCGGGGTTCCTCCCTGCTTTGCCCTGGACTCCTACCACGGCCGCTCACATCTTCTCCTTCTCTTTCTTCTTTCCTCTTTTTCTTTTCCTTTTTATGTTTTTAGAGTGAACAGAGGAGAATAATATTCTCTAGACAGATCGGGTGAGACTAGATTTTCTCTATTATAGGCTCCCCTGGTGTGTGATACCCATGGGCCCAGGGAAGCCGTGATAATAACAATAAATGTCTTACCTATTACGTTGGTCCTATTACCTATATCATATACTAAGCTAAATATATAAAGTAACGACATTGTGTGACCACTGTTTTTCTCATCCAAGACTCATGTATGCTTCCTTCTATGTCTTTATATGAAGCTACATTGGGCATCGACCCTATATGTTGTTATATTCTGTTATTGTTTAACTACATAGGTCTGGTGATACATCTTCCATGTGTCTATCATGTTATGACTTATGACATTTATGCTAACTGTCTATGTATTTCACTGCTTCTCTTTTATATTAAAATAAAAGAATCTATACAAAAAAATGTGTGCAAACATGGTCATCAATTACAAGAGACGTTTGACCTCTGTGCTTGCAAACAAGGGATTTTCCACTAAGTATTAAGTCTTTTATTGTTAGAGGGTTCAAAAACTTATTTCACTCAATGAAATGCAAATCAGTTGCTATCTTTTATTTAAGGTTATTTTTTCGATTTTCCTTTTGATGTGCTATCTGCCACTGTTAAAATAAACCTACCATTGAAATGATACTGTTCAGAGACTTTTCATTTCTTTGTCATTGGACAAACTTACAAAATCAGTGAGGGGTCAAATAATTATTTCCTCCACTGTAGTTACATATCCATTAAGTTCAACCAGAAAGGAAAAAAACTAAACACAACACCATCTTGAACCCGCACATATCCCAGTTGATCCAGGAGAAGGCGAATAATTGGCCTGGGCCAATTAGCCTTAAAGTGAATGGGAACCGCATTTTAAATAAAATAAAGCAAATACTTACCTAAGGAGAGGGAAGGCTCTGAGTTATATAGAGCCTTCCGTCTCCTCTCTCGGTGCTCTCTATCCTGTGCTGGCTCCCACCCCCGTTTCAATCCCCCACCGAAAGGGTATCTGGAAGTCTTCGGGAGCCGTGTCCTCCCGAAAACGTGCGACTCCATACTGCGCAGGTGTGAGCGTGCAAGAGAGCATGCTTGCGCAGGCGCAGTACAGGGCCGCCCTTCTTCAGGAGCACTCCTTTGGCCGGGTAAAGCAGTATTTGACTAATTTAGTCAAATACTGCTACCGGGCGAGCCAGCACTGGAACGACGGGACCAGGAGAGGAGCCGGAAAGCTCTATAGGACCCAGAGCCTTCCCTCTCCTTGGGTAAGTATCTGTTTAATTTTTTTAAATGCGGTTCCCATTCACTTTAAAAGGGAAAAAATTCCTTCCGACTTCAGATAAATCCCAGGATCAACTCTCCAAGGTATTACTTGGTAATTATAGGTGTGGGTGCCCTTCACTGCAATGACAACATCCAATCCCTCTTTAAATGCAGATTTTAGAGATTTCCATAACTACTTCCTAACTACTTTTACATAACTAAATTTAGATTTTAACCACTGTAACTGTGAAGGACCCCTTTGTACATATTGGCAAAACTTTTTTCCTCCATATACAGATCATGTCCCCTTGTCCATTGCTCAATCCTGGTGACAAAAAGCTAATCTGCCAAGCTTTTGTATTGCACCCTGATGTATTTATACATGTTAATCGGGTCACCTCTCAGTCGCCTTTTTTCCAAGCTATATTAGCCCAGTTTGTTTTACCTTTCTTGGTAAGTGAGACCTTCCATCTCTCTGATTAATTTGGTTGCCAGTCTTTAAGAATAAATCTCGCTTCAGACCTCATATATAGCAGGGGCACGTGTGCCCCTGCTAAACCGCTGCTATCCCGCGGCTTAACGAGGGTCCCTGTCCCCCCAAATCCCCTCCGTAATGCAAGGGAGCGCTTCCTGGTTGGGGCAGGGCTAACCGCCGCAGCCCTGCCCCACGCGCATTTGTCAGTGCGTATCTCCGCCTCTCCCCCGCCCCTCTCAGTCTTCCTTCACTGAGAGGGGCGGGGTAGAGGCGGCGATGCGCGGCTGATAGACGCGAATGGAGGCAGGGCTGCAGCCGTTAGCCCTGCCTCCAGGAGCGACCAAGCCTGCGACCAAGTGTCGCAGTGGGGGGTTTGGGGGTGAAGGGACCCCCGTTTAGCGGCGCGTATGCAGCGGTTTAGCAGGGGCACACGTGCCCCTGCTAACTATGAGCTCTGAAGCGAGATTTATTCTCGCTTCAGAGTCTCTTTAATTACCCCTAGATGCATCCTATAAGCAGTGCCATAGCATACACCAGTATTCAGGATGCATCTATAAAGGAATAACGTGGTCTAGATGTTTTGTTGTTCAAATGTTGTTTTAGTTATATAATCTTATGAGCACTTACCTTATAATGTGAACAGTCAACTTCTTAAAGATAATTGAATAAATAAATCCTGGAGATGTGTATAATAATATCAGAATCTAATACAGTAATGCAACTCCAGACCTAGCATAGCTATGTATAGGGCTTTAGACTTAGTTAGATTGCATTGTGAGTTATGTATTTCCTCCTATATGTGATTTTTGAACAAAGTGTTAATACGGTTTGCTCTCGCATGTTGTTCAAATACGATATGACAAATAAAGATTATTAAAAAAAAAAACCTGTATCCCATACTCCAAATGTGGCGTCACACGTGATTTATACCAAGGGAGTAGTATACTAGCATTTCAAGATATTTCCCATTTTATGTAGCCCGGATTTTTATTTGCTTTAGCTACTAATGCTTGGCATTGTATATGATTACTTAACTTATTATCAACCAGTATTCCTAGTCCTCCAAGTCGGATGTTCCTAGTTGTATGCGATTTATTTTATATGGTGCAGTACCATTGGTCCATCCAAGGTCTTTACAAGACCGCCCAAGACTTTACATTTGTCAATTTTAATTTCATATACCATGTGCCTGCCCATAAGACCATGTTTCCTATTGTAATATGTCACTATTTGCCTCAGTGTTGATTATTTTACATGGTTTTGTATCATCCGCAAATATGGCAACAATACTTTTAAATTTAATCTACTAACTAGGTCATTAATATATAAAACGTGAACTAGACTCTGCATAATTTTGTATCATCTTTAAAGAGGGCTACATTACTCTGTATTCCATCTACTAAATCAATAAATAAATTGAAAAGCATAGGACCAAGCACTGACCCCTGCAGTGCCCCTCTGTTAACTGTTTTACCCATTTTAAGTATGTTCCATTTACCACCATTGTTTTCCTTTATCCCATAAACAGTTCTCTATCCACATACACACATTTTCTCCATAAGATATCCATATATCGTTTTTACATTAAAACATTGTAAATCATTCTAACAATCATGCAGTTATGCTTTTCCGGCAGTTGAATCTTTGAATCCTAGTAAGCGTATACATCTATTTAAAGGGCCAACATTATGGAAAACTGTTAAATGCCGTATATGCGTACACACTTCCAATAGGTATTATTAATCTGAGAGCTCTCACCCTTCCACTGACAGGTTTTAGACTAGTACATAGTTTGGTCAAAAAAAGACATTCCATCAAGTCCAACCAGAAAATAATGATGTCTCTTTAACCTTCCCAGCGTTCAATTTCCCCAGGATTTCTGTGCAAACAGTGATAAAATTTATTTTTAAAACTTTTTTTTTACTGTAACTTGCCAAAATGTGTCAAGCAAGGGTCTAGTATACAGTGCAGGAGAGTATTGATGTGTATGCATGTTTATACTGTTCACAGCATGTTTTTTTGAACGGACATTTCTGTCCATACCGCTAGGGAGGTTAAAGGGACTCCAAGCACCTCTCATGGGCATGCCTTTAAGACTCCGACCAGTACTGCAAAGTACTTAAAGACACTCTAACAAAATGTTCTGCCTTATTTCTTCTATCCTATAAGTTCCTATACCTGTTCTAATGTGGTCTGTCTTACTGCAGCCTTTCCTAGTTGCAAAGTGGCCGTATTTATCTCTGTTATATAATCTAATCTTCTTTCCTTTGTCAGCTTTGTCGGCTCAAGCAGGAATGTGCTGCTCTGCTGTGATAGGTAGAAGTTATACACACCCTCTCCACGCCCCCTCCAGGCTCTATATGAGTCACAGACTGAGCTTATCTCAGGAAATCACATGCTGGTTAGCATCCATGTTTTTTGTTTGTAAACACTGCCTAAAACCAGCAATTACAAGCCAGGATTGCAGCAGGGAGTTGCAGAAACAGCAAAGAGGGGCCCAGGAGAACATAATGGATAGAATGGTATGCTTTTTATTGTAAGAATTTTAGAGTACAGATTCTCTTTAAAGATGCATACCTTTCTGTAGCGTGTGCTCTCCTCTTTCATTTGATGCATGAATCGCAGTTCTACACCAAATAGGTTTCGTTCGATTTCAATTTAACAACTTGACGACCGCAATGTTAAACCCCCCTAAAGACCAGGCTCATTTTTGCAGCACTGGGCTGTGCGGACTTTTCAGCCTCCTGCACAGCCCAGCGATTGGACTCACCTCCTATTTTTGTTCCCAAGGGGACATACTGCCGGAGGTGCCTGATCGCTGCTGTCACTTTTTTTTTTCTTCTGCCTCATAGAGGCTCTCTCTCCCTCCATCCCCCTCCTTCCTCCCTCCCCTCCGCCTATTTGATTGAACAAGACGTCCTGTTTTCCACCTCTCATAGGCATCAGCCTATGAGAGGATGGCAATCCCGTCCAATCAGAGGCCGGGGATCGCCAATCTCGTACAGCGCTGCCGGAGACCGCAGTGCTGTACTGATATAAACAAAGGGGATTTCTTTCCCCTTTCGTTTACATATAGTCTGCTAGCCGCAATCGGCAGCTAGCGGGCTAATCACGGAGCTCCAAACCGTGAACGGGCAGGTAAGGATCATGCATGCGCGCGGTCGTTCCCTGGGAAACTGCGGCTCCAGGACTTGATGCCAATCGGCGTTAGGCGGTCCTAAGGTTGCCGCCACATTCACACCCATTGGCGTGACGCGGTCATTAGGTAGTTAACAATCGCGGCTGCCATCTTGGCTATGTTATAACTTCAGAGTCACCCCTGCCTTCTATGTTAGAGAAGTGCATCACTGAATGAAGCAGGAAGAGGAAGTGACACGCATGGCCATTGCAAGAGGCTCCTCCAGAGGGGTCATAGTACGACTTTGTTGGAAGTCGTCCGGCTTAAAGGCATGCCCATGAGAGGTGCTCGGAGTCCCTTTAAGGTGGATTCTGACAGTATCCTTTATTCATTTTAAAAGTACTCCTTGGAAAGGACCTATACAAATATGCCAGTTAGCCTGCTTACTTGTGTGCACACTTTTCTGGAAGTTGGACTGTGCTACTGCCATCCAGAGAGTGCTTTTGAAAATAAAGGAATTCTTCAGATTCTCCCATAAAGAGATGGACTAATCTAAAAATGGCCGGAAGACATTCAGGGCTGTCAGATTAATATTACCTACTTAGAGACACTGAAGTGAAAAAGATATAATGAATTCTATGTGTAGTAGGGATAGTTAATAGAACATTAGTAGCAAAGAAAATATTCTCATATTTTTATTTTCAGCTATATAGTTTTTTTCTATAACATTGCATCATTCTCTAATATTTGCAGTTTACACACTACTCGGTATTCTAAATGATTTTACAGAGCAGGCTAGTGAACTATTGACCTGTCCTCTGCAGAGAAAAAGAAAATACGACTGACACTTGAGATGAGCTTCAGAAGACAGAGCCCTCTGCGACTTTGAACGTTGTGGAACTCCATGCCTCTTTTGCATAGATAACTGGAGTTTCTTAACTCTTCCTGTACTGGAAACAATATTAGACTTCTCTCTGCTCCTAATGTTTTATTTCTTAGCTGTACTACACATACAAATCATTATATCATACTTTTTTTTTTCGCTTCAGTGTCTCTTTTAAAGAAAATCTGTAATGAAAAAAACTCCCCTGGGTGGTACTCGCCTCGGGTGGGGGAAGCCTCAGGATCCTATTGAAGCTTCCCCTGTCCTCCTCAGTCCACACTCTCAGATCCTCCCCAGACCCCCCCCCCTCCCCTGAGTACTGTATACATCTATCCTCCCCTATAATCGCCCGTCAATCACCCCCTGTCACCACCTGTCACTGCCACCCATCAGATCAGACCCTGACCTGCCTCTTACGGGCATCTGATCACCTACCCACACCATCAGATCGTCCGCAGACCCACCTTCAGATCAACTCCAAAGTGCATTGTTTACATCTGTTCTGCCATCTAATCACCCACTGATCACCCATCAATCACCCGCTTTCACCACCTGTCACTGCTACCCATCAGATCAGACCCCTATCTGCCCCTAGGGCACCCAATCGCACACCCACACCCTCAGAACGCCCTCAGACCCCAGCCCTGATCACCTCACCAGTGCATTGCTTGCATCTATTCCCCCCTCTAATCACACCTTGAGACACCCATCAATCAACTCCTGTCACCCCCTAGCACACCTACCCATCAGATCAGGCCCTAATTTGCCCCGTGTGGGCTCCTGATCACTCGGCCAAACCCTCAGACCCCCTTCCGATCACCTCCCCAGTGCATTGATTGCATCTATTTTCCCCTCTAATCACCCCCTGAGACACCAATCAATCACCTGCTGTCACCCCCCTAGCACTCCTATCCATCAGATCAGGCCCTAATCTGCCCCCTGCAGGCTTCTGACCACCCAGCCAAACCCTCACCCGCCCCACCGCAGTGACAGAATTTTTTTTCCTGATCACTGCTGGTCTCTACGACTTAATTGTGGCTGAGACCAACCGTTATGCCACACAATACGCAACCGCCAATCCAAGAAGCTACCATGCCCAGCCTTTTCGGTGGAAACCACTCCACGTTTCCGAAAGTAACATTTTTTGGGTCCTTCTCCTTAACATGGGTCTAGTCCAGGCATGGGCAAACTTGGCCCTCCAGCTGTTAAGGAACTACAAATCCCACAATGCATTTGCCTTTGAGTCATGACTGTGGCTGTCAGACTCCTGCAATGCATTGTGGGACTTGTAGTTCCTCAACAGCTGGAGGGCCAAGTTTGCCCATGCCTGGTCTAGTCAAAAAGAATGTATTGCGGTCTTATTGGTCTACGCACTAATACATCACATGCCCATGTTCTCTGCTGCCATGTCCAGGTCACGATTTGAGAACATCCTGCACTTCAGTGCCAATACAACCTGTCATCTAAGAGGCCACCCTGCTTATTCGCCCCCTCATAGACCACCTGTCATCAATTTGCAGATGCTTATGCCCCTGAACAGTCATTTTGAGGCATTTGGTTTCCAGACTACTCCTCACGGTTTTGGGCCCCTAAAATGCCAGGGCAGTATAGGAACCCCACAAGTGACCCCATTTTAGAAAAGACAACCCAAGGTATTCCGTTAGGTGTATGGCGAGTTCATAGAAGATTTAAATTTTTTTCAAAAGTTAGCGGAAATTGATTTTTATTGTTTTTTTCACAAAGTGTCATTTTCCACTAACTTGTGACCAAAAAAAAAAAATCTTCAATTAACTCACATGTCTGTGTTTTTCTGAGGCCCACTTGAGTAGTTATGCATATTACAAGCCAAACAGTATTGCCTTCTTCAGTGCAGAGCATAGCATTAAGCAGGTAAACAACAAACCTAACACACTGATGCAAGCAAAAATCAGATTAATGTCGGCATAAGAGTCAACTTACTTTCATCTGCTTTGGTTTTATCAGAAAATTTGTCCCATAGGTCCTCAGAAAATTATACAGCTCTATCAGCCCACACCATATTCGTCTTGGGGGTGTCCTTATAGTCAGAATGCTTCTTGTCATACAATTCCGTGTGCTCCTGGATTTTTTAAATTGGCTCTTCGGTATTGAACCAGCTCCTGCGACTCATCTTTTTTTATTGCGGCTTTAGCTCTCTCACGGAAAAAAAGAGCGTACGTAATTGCCACATAATGCGATTCTTTAAATTTTTTTAGCGTTTACTGCTTTCCCTGTACCTTTTATTATAGCAAAATCACCCCAAAAAGTATGCTAGGAGTTCCGACCTGCCTACCCCATTCATTCTCCTCCTCGGAAATAGCCCCTGGCCAAAAATTTGCTCTCAATCTCTTTGGACTGTGAAATGTATATACACTCACCTAAAGGATTATTAGGAACACCTGTTTAATTTCTCATGAATGCAATTATCTAATCAACCAATCACATGGCAATTGCTTCAATGCATTTAGGGGTGTGGTCCTGGTCAAGACAATCTCCTGAACTCCAAACTGAATGTCAGAATGGGAAAGAAAGATGATTTAAGCAATTTTGAGCGTGGTATGGTTGTTGGTGCCAGACGGGAGTGTTTCACAATCTGCTCAGTTACTGGGATTTTCACGCACAACAATTTCTAGGGTTTACAAAGAATGGTGTGAAAAGGGAAAAACATCCAGTATGTGGCAGTCCTGTGGGCGAAAATGCCTTGTTGATGCTAGAGGTCAGAGGAGAATGGGCCGGCTGATTCAAGCTGATAGAAGAGCAACATTGACTGAAATAACCACTCATTACAACCGAGGTATGCAGCAAAGCATTTGAAGCCACAACATGCACAACCTTGAGGCGAATGGGCTACAACAGCAGAAGACCCCACCGGGTACCACTCATCTCCACTACAAATAAGAAAAAGTGGCTACAATTTGCACGAGCTCACCAAAATTGGACAGTTGAAGACTGGAAAAATGTTGCCTGGTCTGATGAGTCTCGATAGTCAGAATTTGGCGTAAACAGAATGAAAACATGTATCCATCATGCCTTGTTGGTGGTGGTGTAATAGTGTGGGGGATGTTTTCTTGGCACACCTTAGGCCCTTTAGTGCCAACTGGGCATCGTTTAAATGCCACGGGCTACCTGAGCATGGTTTCTGAACATGTCCATCCCTTCACGACCACCATGTACCCATCCTCTGGCTACTTCCAGCAGGATAATGCTCCATGTCACAAAGCACGAATCATTTCAAATTGTTTTCTTGAACATGACAATGAGTTCACTGTAATAAAATGGCCCCCACAGTCACCAGATCTCAACCCAATAGAGCATCTTTGGGATGTGATGGAACGGGAGCTTTGTGCCCTGGATGTGCATCGCCACAAATCTCCAACTGCAAGATGCTATCTTATCAATATGGGCCAACATTTCTAAAGAATGCTTTTAGCACCTTGTTGAATCAATGCCCCGTAGAATTTAGGCAGTTCTGAAGGCAAAAGGGGGTCATACACCGTATTAGTATGGTGTTCCTAATAATCCTTTAGGTGAGCGTATGTATATATTATAACGGACACCGTGGACTTGATTTATACGATATATATAGATCTGTAGATAGATATAGAGAGAGAGAGAGAGATCTAGATATACTATATATATATATATATATATATATATATATATATATACTGTGTGTATATGTGTGTGTGTGTATATATATATAGGATTTAGTAGACTGAATACAGGGTAATTTAGCCATCGTTCTAGGTGATGCTTAATTATCAACACTAAGATGGATAGTGACATATTACAACAGGATCTTGACAACATGGCCATATGGGCAGACACATGGCAGATGACATTTATTGTTGATACCAGTGGTAGAGCACCCTATAAAATAGCATACAGCTGGGAACATTAGGCTTAGAGAATGACTTGGGAATACTGGATGATGAGTTAAGTAACCATATACAATGCCAAGCAGCGGTAGCTAAAGCAAATACAATTCTGGAATGCATAAAAGGGGAAATAAAATCTTGAGATACTTGTATACTACTCCCTCTGTATAAATCACTTGTGATGGCACATCTGGAGTATGGGATACAGTTTTGAGCGCCACACTGTTGACTATTGAGCACCAGGACATTGACCTTCCAGAACAGGTACAAATACAAGCAACAAAATTAACCAGAGGGATGGAAGATCTCACCAAGAAAGTAAAAAAAGGGGGGGGGGGGGGGTTATTTAGCTTGGGAAAAAAGGCGACTGAGAGGTGACCTAATTAGCATGTAGAAATACATCAGAGGGCAATTCAAAAACATGGCAGATGACCTTCTTGTCCTTAAAGCTGAATGAGCATCGGCAGATGTGGCTAGATGGATCGGGGATAGCCACCGACGAACGATCGTTTCTGTGATCCATCTGGCCGCATCTACAGTCGTCGTTTGCAACTGAGGAAATTAATTATAACGTAAATGGTCGTTTAAACAATCGTGACGACCATGCGCAAGTCAGTGAGGATCGGAATGATCCTCAGCGAATTGGACCTGTTGGTCGCTGAAAAACTGAACGCCGCTAGTGTAGTGCGTTGGTCAACATTGTTTAGTGAATTTTAGTTAAACGATGTTGTGCAATATCGCAGAAAAATTTTGTGAAAAATAATTCGTTTGGTATGGGCCTTAAAGGGATACTTAAGTAAAAAAAAAAAAGATTTTTACTCACCTGGGGCATCCCTCAGCCCCCTGAAGCTGTATGGTGCCCTCGCAGCCTCGCTCCGACCCTCCTGTCCCCGCCGGCGGCTACTTCCAGGTTCGGCGACAGCCGCCGTCAGGCTGGGAACACGAGTGATTCTCCGCGTTCCCAGACGCTATATCACCCTTTGTGCTGCTATAGCGTATAACATACGCTATAGCAGCATAGAGGGTGATATAGTGGCTGGGAACGTGGAGAATCACTCGCGTTCCCAGCCTGTCGGCGGCTGTCGCCGAACCCGGAAGTAGCCGCCGGCAGGGACAGGAGGGTCTGAGCGAGGCTGCGCGAGGGCACCATACTGCTTCAGGGGGCTGAGGGATGCCCCAGGTGAGTAAAAATCATTTTTTTTTTTTTTTTGACTTAAGTATCCCTTTAACCACGTGCCGACCGCCCACTACCTATGGGCGTCGGCAAAGTGACACACCCAGGACCGCATAACGCCGATCGGCAGCGGTACCTGGGGGACTAAGTAGCCGGGGATCGCGCGCATATATGCGTGCGCATTCGCCGGCATTAGGCTCCGACCCACCCGCGACGTCAACTCGCCGGCCAATTAGCAGCGCCGACGGGTTGTTAACCCCCGATCTGCCCCATACAAAGTGTATAATACACCTTGTTAAGCTAACAGTGTATTATACAGGCTGCCTCCTGCCCAGGTGGTCCCAGTGATCGAGGGACCACCAGTGCAGGAGGCAGCCCTTCTAGTAAACACCCAAGCACACTGATCCTGCCCCCTGATCGCCCACCGCACCCCTCAGACCCCCCCTGATCACCCCTGTTTGCACCCAGTCACCCCTCTAATCACCAATCACTCCCTGTCACTATTTGGCAAGGCTATATTTTATATTGGGTCCTAAACTGCCCCCTGGGGGCTCCTGATCACATCTTACCCCCCCCCCCCCCCATGTACTGTATACATCTATTCTCCCCTGTAATCACCCACTGATCACCTGTCCCTTCTACCCATCAGATCAGACCCTAATCTGCCCCTTGCGGGCACCCAATTACCCGCCCACACCCTCAGATCGCCCTCAGACCCCCTGATCACCTCACCAGTGCATTGCTTGCATCTATTCTCCCCTCTGATCACATCCTGATCACCTATCAATCACCCTGTCACCACCTGTCACTGCTACCCATCAGATCAGACCTTCATCTGCCCTTGCGGGCACCCAAACACCCGCTCACACCCTCAGATCGCCCTCCCCCCTCCCCCCCCGATCACCTCAATAGTGCATTATTTACATCTTTTCTCCCCTCTAATCACCCATCAATCACCCCCTGTCACTACTACCAATCAAATCAGACCCTAATCTGCCCCTTGCGGGCACCCAATTACCCGCCCACACCCTCAGATTGCCCTCAGACTCTCCCTGATCACCTTGCCAGTGCATTGCTTGCATCTAATCTCCCTTCTAATCACACCCTGAGACACCCATCAATCACCTCCTGTCACCCCCTAGCACACCTACCCATCAGATCAGGCCCTAATTTCCCCCGTGTGGGCTCCTGATCACTCGGCCAAACCCACAGATCCCCTTCCGATCACCTCCCCAGTGCATTGATTGCATCTATTCTCCCCTCTAATCACCACCTGAGACACCCATCAATCACCCCTTGTCACCCCCTAGCACTCCTTTCAATCAGATTAGGCCCTAATCTGCCCCCTTTTTTTTTTGTGATCACTGCTGGTCTCTACGACTTAATTGTGGCTGAGACCAACCGTTATGCCACACAATACGCAACCGCCAATCCAAGAAGCTACCATGCCCATCCTTTTTGGTGGAAACCACTCCAAGTTTCCAAACGTAACATTTTTGGGGGCCTTCTCCTTAACATGGGTCTAGTCAAAAAGAATGTATTGCAGTCTTATTGGTCACATGCCCATGTTCTCTGCTGCCATGTCCAGGTCACGATTTGTCGCAGCAGCAATCAAATAGCACCAAAAGAAAGCTGTATTAGTGACAAGAAAAGGCGGTAAAATTAATTTTGGTGGTAGGTTGTATGATCGAGCAATAAACCGTTATAGCTGCAGTGGTCTGAATGGAAAGAAAGTGTTTGGTCCTTAAGGGTTTTAAGACTGCAGTCTTAAAGTGGTTAAAAAGGAGCTTTCAGCCATACTTTCTCAGAAAAAATAACACATATAACTACTTATATTTGTTATTTTTTCTGAGAAAGTATGGCTGAAAGCTCCTTTTTAACCACTTTAAGACTGCAGTCTTAAAACCCTTAAAGAGAATCTGTATTGTTAAAATCGCACAAAAGTAAACATACCAGTGCGTTAGGGGACATCTCCTATTCCCCTCTGTCACAATTTCGCCGCTCCTCGCCGCATTAAAAGTGGTTAAAAACCGTTTTAAAAAGTTTGTTTATAAACAAACAAAATGGCCACCAAAACAGGAAGTAGGTTGATGTACAGTATGTCCACACATAGAAAATACATTCATACACAAGCAGGCTGTATACACCCTTCCTTTTGAATCTCAAGAGATCATTTGTGTGTTTCTTTCCCCCTGCAGCTATCTTCCACTGAAGTGTCAGGCTGTTTCTTCCTGCAGAGTGCAGACAGCTCTGCCTGTATGTAATTCCTCAGTATGTAAAAGCCCAGCCAGCTCAGAGGAGGATTTATCCAGCTTGTAACAGATAAGAGAGAAGCTGCCCTAATTTAAATAACACACAGGCAGTGTGCATATAGGGGCCAGGAGGGGGGAGATGCATCACAGAACCACAACACTGAAGAACTTGGCAGCCTTCCAGACACAGGCTGACAAGTCTGACAAGAGAGAGATAAGTTGATTTATTACAGAGACGGTGATAGTAGAACGTGCTGCAGTAAGCCAGAACACATTAGAATAGCTTTTGGAACTTGTAGGATGATAAAAAACAGGATGCAATTTTTGTTACGGAGTCTCTTTAAGGACCAGACACTTGCTCTACTTACATAACCTATGTATTGCACTGTCCACATTTTGATTTTAGTGATTTTTTTATATTAAAGCGGAATGAAACCCAGCATTTCTTCTTTGCTCTAAAAATTATTTACAGCATATTATATACTACCACATTTTTTTTTTCTAGAACAGCATTCAACTATTTAATTACAGGATTTAAAAGCTCCCTGCAGGGAAAGCTAGACACATCCGAACTAGTGATTATCTTGTGTTTAACATTATCTTGTGTTTACCTAATTGTGTCAAGTGAGGATGTAAACACAAAATTCCTGATACATTACAATAGAAATACACCAGTTATGAATAAAATGCAATTGCAGCTCTCAGAGCAAAAAAATTGTACTTTGGAAACTTGTAATTTCTAAATAAATAATACTTCTTATGTACAAAAGCAAATATGATAACTGTATGTGATATAAAAAGTAGGAAAGCATGTTTTATTGAATATTATGTCAGAGTTTTATACTGCTTTAAAAAAAAGAGAAAATTCCTCTTAGGATTTTCCATCTTGCCTTTGGCCTCAATTCACTAAGCTTATCTCCTGGTTTTTATAACGTTTTTAGTTATTACCATGGTGACGAGGCATGTAGTATTCAGGAAACATTTTACCTCAGGCAAACCTAACGTTAACACTTCTGTCTATAAAGAGAAACTCCGACCAATAATTGAACTTTATCCCAATCAGTAGCTGATACCCCCTTTTACATGAGAAATCTATTCCTTTTCACAAACAGACCATCAGGGGGCGCTGTATGACTGATATTGTGGTGAAACCCCTCCCACAAGAAACTCTGAAGACAGTGGTACTCCTGGCAGTTTTCTGTCTGTGAACCTTGTTGCGTTGTGGGAAATAGCGGTTTACAGCTGTTTTCAACTGCCAAAAAAAGCATGCAGCAGCTACATCACCTGCCAACAGTAAAAATGTCACCATGTAATAAATGTCAGACTGTAAATTAGGGATTTGAAAGATTTTACAATGGGCAAACACGGACTAAATCATTTATACATAATTATAAAAATGAAGCACTTTTTTATTACATTAATTTCACTGGAGTTCCTCTTTAAGTTAACTCTTCAATCCTTAAAATAACTCCAGTATTGTAAAGTTAAAGACGGGCTGTTAATTAACTGCGCGTGATAACTTCAGTGGAGGTAACTTAAGGAATGAAGAAATAAGATAACTCTCTCACTGTGTGGTGGCAAGTTTTCTCTTGCCTTGTTATCTCCAGCATGATCGTAGTGAATTGAGGCCAATGTCTATCTTGAAGCCAATCCTGACATAATTTCCTCCCTTACTCTGTCTGTGTTTGCATTGGCCGCCCTCCTCCCAGTCTTCAGACATTCCCACCCAGCTCTGCTTCATGTCGGTAAAATCCACCATTTTCTGACAACACTAGCTAAGCCTGGCACTCAAGTCCAACCAAAACATTGTGAGAGTGTATGCTGGAGTAACCCAATGCAAAAGGGAATCCTCTCCCTCCTATACTCGATATTTAACAGCCCACCCTCTGATTATACCCATCCCTATCACAAAGAATGGGAAACAGATATGAAACTTACACTAGATTTCGATGAATGGTCGCAATGTCTTGAAACCCTCTCTAAGGGTAGTATGCAGTCGACTAATATGGAAGTGTTTCTCAGATTGCTGCACCGTATATATCTAGTACCCTATAGGCTGCATAAAGTTGATAACTTTAGAGACCTGCTCTGCTTCAGGGGTAGTGGGGTCCCAGTGACTATCATATATGGTATTTCTGTCCCAAAGTTACTTGCCTGTGGAACAAAATTCTATCCTTTTTAAATACGGTCCTCCACTGTCGCATACTGCATGATCCTAGAATTTTATTATTGAGACTCAAGCCAGCATCTATATTACACTTGGAGCATAAGCTCATCCAATTTATAGTAACGGCTGTCAAAACGCGCATACATTGGGATACGAAAGTTTGGGCAACCTTGTTAATCGTCATGATTTTCCTGTGTAAATCGTTGGTTGTTACGATAAAAAATGTCAATTAAATATATTCTATAGGAGACCCATACAGTGATATTTGAGAAGTGATATGAAATGTATTGGATTTACAGACCTCTCTAGTTCATTCAGGTTTGATGGCTTCCGAGCATGGACAACTCCTTTTAACCCACACTACATATTTTCAATTATATTCAGGTCTGGGGACTGAGATGGCCATTCCAGAACGTTGTACTTGTTCCTTTGGATGAATGCCTTAGTGGATTTTGAACAGTGTTTAGAGTAGTTGTCTTGTTGAAAGATCCAGCCATGGCGCAGATTCAGCTTTGTCACGGATTCCTGGACATTGATCTCCAAAATCTTCTGATACTGAGTGGAATCCATGCGTCCCTCAACTTTGACAAGATTCCCAGTCCCTGCACTGGCCACACAGCCCCACCACCATATTTTACTGTAGGTAGCAGGTGTATTTCTGGAATGCTGTGTTGTTTTTCCTCCATGCATAACGCCCCTTGTTATGCCCAAATAACTAAATTTTAGTTTCAGCATCCACAGCACCTTATTCCAAAATGAAGTTGACTTGTCCAAATGTGCTTTAGCATACTTCAAGCGGCTCTGTTTGTGCTGTGGGTGGAGATAAGGCTTCCTCTGCATCACTCTTACATACAGCTCCTTGTGTAAAGTTCGCCGAATAGTTGAACGATGCAGTGACTCCATCTGCGGCAAGAAGATGTTGTAGGCCTTTGGTGCTGGTCTGTGGGTTGACTCTGACTGTTCTCACCATTTGTCGCTTCTGTTTATCCGAGATTTTTCTTGGCCTGCCACTTTGAGCCTTAACTTGAAATGACCCTGTGGTCTTCTATTTCCTCAATATGTTCCTAACTGTGGAAACAGACTTCAGGTCATTTGAGAGTTGTTTTGAGACCCCCATGTTTCAACTCTTCAGAGAAAATTAAGAGGAGGGAAACTTACGGTTGACCCCCTTAAATACTCTTTCTCATTATTGGATTCACCTGTGTATGTAGGTCAGGGGTCACTGAGCTTACCAAGCCAATTTGAGTTCCAATACTTAGTTCTAAAGGTTTTGGAATCAGTATAATGACAAGAGCCCAAATTTATGCACCTGCCTAATTGTATTTAACCAATTATTACCCACTTTCTGTAAATCCAATATATTTAATTTTACTTCTCAAATATCACTGTGTGTCTACTATATGATATATTTAACTGACATTTTTTATCGTAACAACCAACAATTTATACAGAAAAATCATGACCATTAACAAGGTTGCCCAAACTTTCGCATCCCACTGTAGCAGCCAAATGGTTTTCACCTTACCTCTCCTTCTCTAAGGTAATAGATAAAATCAACCACACTTTAACTTGTGAACGGATTAACGGTTCTGGTGACAGAACCTCTCACTCCCACAAGATATGAGACCCCTGGCTGAGCCACACTGTCTTTAGAGGAGCTAGATACCAAATTACCTGCTAATTGATTTTTTATTTGCTTATACCTCAGACGTAACCCCTCAAACCTGAGACTTTATAAGATGCTTTTTCTACTAACTATCTTTCACTCATAATTCTGTATACACCTGTTCAGCTTACTTAGTAGCTATCTAGTGGGAATTACCTACGGTACCCTACTATTTTGCTTAAAGCGGTATCGTCACCATAAAAATCAAATTTCAACAGCAACTGGTCTGAGTGTATTAAGTGATAACGATGCTAAGCCTGCATTCAAAACTTTCAAAACTTTTTCTGCTGTTATGATTTGGAGTTATCACATACTTAACCACCCTGGCGTTCTATTAAATGCGCCAGGGTGGCTGCTGCGCAGTATTTTTTTAATTCTTTTTTTAAATGTAGCTAGCCTAGCCCTAGCTACATGATGCCCCCCGCCCTGCGGCATCCCTCCCACCCCTCCGATCGCCGCGCGCGTATGCCCATAAGGAAATCTCGTTCTGAACGGGATTTTCTTTAGGGCTTCCCCCGACGCCATGGCGACGAACGGAATGACGTCATCGACGTCGTGACGTCACAGGGAGTCCCGATCCACCCCTCAGCGCTGCCTGGCACTGATTGGCTAGGCTGTGCACAGGGTGTCGGGGTTGGGTGGTTGGGGATGCACCTGTAACGCGGTGGGTAGCGGCGCATCGACGCCGATCGGTGGCGATCGTCACCAACACGCAGCTAGCAAAGTGCTAGCTGCGTGTTTTAAAAAAAAAAATTAAGAAAATCGCCCCAGCAGGGCCTGAGCGGTGCCCTCCGGCAGTTATGGACGAGCTGAGCTCGTCCATACCGCCAAGGAGGTTAAGGAGCACTGGCCCTTTAGTAGTCTGTGCCAAAGAATTGCATGCTGGGGGTTCTTTTTATCTATAATCTATTCCTCCTCTTCCCCTTATTTCCCTGCCAGCTGCTTATCTGAAACCTAATCCCCTATTCACTTGTGTTTACAAACAAGGCTGAGGCGACTCAGTGATTGGAGGAGACAAGAAAAAAGTAAAGGGCAGAAATGACATCACAAGTTAGCCTTAACTGTGGGCAAAAGACATGGCCCCCACCAGGAACAGAATTCTCGTCATTTACTATATAACATTCACTGAAATCAAAATGTGGACAGTATAATGCATGTGTGATGTAAGTAGAACAAGTATTTATCTACTTATATATGTGTTTTGTTTTTTTCCTGGCATAGTATGGCTGATCCTACTGCTTTAAATGGGAAACTGCACACCATTGTTATTTTCTCTTTAACCTCATGGTGTTCTGTTTTCTTTTTTTTTTTTTTTTTTTAAATATATCCATCTGTAATGTGCAGACCATGTTTGGCCTCCGAGTGATTATGTATGTATGATGATACTGGAAAACTTGGCATTTTGTGCCTAATAAAAGACTTTGAAACTAAAAAGTCCACTTCTACTCCACTCATTAATTTAAATTAGTAGCACCTGTCTGAGGTCTTTAAAATTCACCTGTTCACCCCACAGTTAGACTGCAACTACTACCATGGGAAAGACCAATGAGCTGTCAGGAGACACCAGAGACAACATTGTGGACCTCCACAAGCCTGGAAAAGGCTATGGGGCAATTGCCAAGCAGCTTGGTGAAAATATATCAACTGTTGGATCAATTGTTAGAAAATGGAAGAGGCTAAAGACAACTGTCAGTCTCCCTCGGACTGGGGCTGTATGCAATATTTCACCTCGTGGGGAATCACTGATAAGAAAGGTGAGGAATCCAGCGAGAACTAAAGGGAGGAGCTGTTCAATGACATGAAGAGAGCTGGGACCACAGTTTCAAAGGTCACTGTCTGTAGAACACTACTCCGTTTCAAATTATGCATTGCACGAAAGGTTCCCCTGCTCAAGTCATCACATGTCCAGGCCCATCTGAAGTTTGCTAATGACCATCTGGATGATCTAGAGGAGGCATGGGTCAGATGAGACCAAAGAACTTTCTGGTCTAAACTTCACTTACTGTGTTTGGAGGAAAAGGATGAGTTGCATTCCAAGAACACCATCCCTTCTGTGAAGCATTGGGGCAGAACTACTGTGCCTGCGCAGTCCGATATGGCCCACGTGGCGGTGATGGACAGCGCCGCTCGTGCAGGCGCAGTACAGAGTGACCTGGAGGTCACTCTGACATCATCGCCGGGGACCGGGTCGGAGCTCCGGCGATTGGTTGGCTGCAGAGCTGCGGCGAGGGACGTCCTGGGAGCTTGGAGCTGGAGGAAGCCCCCGGTAAGTAGCACTCATTTTGTATGATTTAGCCTGATGACTCCTTTAACACTTATGTGCAGCAGTGCATTACAAATTGTTTAAAAATCATACAATGGGATTTCACGAATTTTCTTTTTTAATTCTGTCTCATACAAGGGAGGCAGCTACAATGTGACTTTCGGACCCCTCCATAACTTCTAAGTGGGGAAAACATTGCAGGGTGTTCAAATACTTATGTTCCTTACTGTAGATAGATAGATAGATAGATAATATACAGTGCTGCCCATAATTATTCATACCCCTGGCAAATTTTGCCTTAAAGTTACTTCAACCAGCAAGTAATTTTTTGATGAGAAATGACATAGGTTTCTCCAAAAGTATAATAAGATGATGTACAAAAGTCATTATTGTAGGGGGGGGGGGGGGGGGATTTCATTTTTATTTAAATTTGAGCAAAAAGTGTCCAGTCCAAAATAATTCATACTCTTCACAAACTGTCAGTCTGTGGGAAAATCCAGAGTTCTATACCATTCCAAATAGTCCAAGCTGTTCCAAAGCATCCTAATTACCCTGATTAATTGGGAACAGCTGTTTTAATCAGTTCAACAGGTGAAAAACAGCAGCTCTTTACAGTTGGTTTGTAGACAGTCATGGCTAAGAAAAAGGAGCTCAGTGAGGACCTGCAGCTGTGCATTATGGCTGCTCACATGTCAGGAAAGGGCTACAAAACCATATCTAAATGTTTTCCAGTTCCAGTGGCTACAGTGCAAAGTATCATTAAAAAATACAAGATGTTCTGCACTGTGGAAAATCTCAGAGGATGTGGTCGGAACCCAAAAGTGACAGCTGTCATGGCCAGGAGGATGGTGAGAGACGAGATAAAGAATAAAAGGATCACCTCCAAGGCCATCCTGGTGAATTTGGGCTCTCCTGTCAATTTTCAGTATCTCAAGGCAGACAATCCAACAGACACTGCACACTGCTGGGTTTCACTGATCCAGAATAAGGACACTACTCCAGATAAGGGACACAAAAGTTTGCTTGGCCTTTGCAAATGCCCATCTGGACAAAGAAGACTTCTGATCTTCTGTGAAACAAAAATTGAATTGTTTGGTCACAATGATGTTTCATTCATTTGGCATACAAAAGGAGAAGCCTTCAACCGAAAGAACACCATCCCCACTGTCAAACATTGGTGGTGGGAACCTAATGCTTTGGGGTTGTTCTTTCAGCCAATGGACCAGGGAACCTAATCACAGTACTCACAGCACCATGAAAAAGGAGCAATACATGAGGATTCTGAACTACAACATCAGGCAGTCTGCAGAGAAACTTGGCCTTGGGCACTAGTGGACATTTCAGCGTGACAATGACCCAAAACACACAGCAAAAGTGGTGCAGAAATGGTAAGCAGACAACAACATTAATGTTTTGGAGTGGCGCCCAGCCAGAGTCATGACTTGAATCCAATTAAGAATCTGTGGAGGGAGCTAAAGATCAGGGTGATGGCAAGAAGACCCTCCAACCTGAAAGATGTGGAGCTCATTACTAAAGATGAATGGGCATAAATAGAATCTGTGGAGACATGCAAAAAGCTGGTCTGCAATTATAGGAAGTGTTAGATTGCTGTAATAGCCAATACAGGCTTTTCTATTGATAATTGAGAAGGGTATGAATAATTTTGGACTGGACACTTTTTGCTCAAATGTAAAGAAAAGCTGAGATTTTTTTTCCCCACAATAATGCCACTTATACATCGTCTTCTTATCTTTTGGGAGACACCTATGTAATTTCCTGTCAAAAAATTACTTGCTGGTTGAATAAAACTAACTAAGTCAAAACTTGCCTGGAGTATGAATAATTATGGGCAGCACTGTATATGTGTGTGTGTGTGTGTGTGTATGTATGTATATACATATGTATGTATGTGTGTATATATATATATATATATATATATGTATGTAATTTACATATATGTAATTTACATATATATAATTTACATGAGTGCCCCCTTATCCACACTGTACTGGGGCAATTAGGAAATTGGCCTGCATGCTATGGATTATGTAGATTAATAAATCTTGGGGACTGAGCCCAACCTTAGTGGGCTCCATAATCCTTTGGTTATTCCATCCTGCAGGGTGAACATAGGGTTGTGGGGAAAGGGTGGGGCCTTTAAAAAAAAATTGTACTTAAAAAAATACTGTTCAAAAATATATTAAATGTACTGTTTTACATCCATTTTCTCTGACAGATGTCAAATGAAAATATTTAAAATACATCTGTGCACACTACAAATCTGTCAATGCAAGCCCTGCATCACTGCATATGGTTTGGATTAAATAAACAATATCAAAGAAAGCAATTTAGTGAAAACATTGTTAATGAATGTAAAAACAATGTACTTGGGGAACTGGAGGAATAGTCCATCTTTGTAGGTGATGCTAATATGTAAAAATAGTGGTGCGGCCTTTTCCCTGACACCTCCCCCAAACACCAGTTGTAACTCACATGGCCACCACAGATTGTTTGAGGAACTATTGCTCTTATTATGCCCAGCCAATAGTATGTAAGAGGAGCAAGAGTGTCTCTCCATTCTCTCGCCCCAGTCCTGTACTTCCATGCGCACACTGTGTTCTGCCGTGTCAGCAGATGTTTGCCATTGACACAAAGGAGGGTAGAAGTGTTCCATTCTGGCAGAGCGATGTGAATGCATTGAAATGTATTTACATCGCTCTGCTGAAATTGAACACTTCTGCCCTCCTTTGCCTCAACTGCTGACGCAGCAGGACACTGTGTGCACATGGAAGTACAGGCCCGGGGGTGAGAGAGAGGAAAGACACTCTTGTTCCTCTTGCATCCTATTGGCCACACAGAATCGGAGCAATAGCTCCTCAATCTGTGGTGGCCACGTTTGGATGAGGGGGCCAGGGAATAGACTGCACTGCTCTGTTTTTACATCTGTGGCATCACCTACAAACATAGGCTATTACTGTGCCTTTACGCTGTCAGTTTCCTCAGTGTGCACTGTCTTACAGGTACATGAAAAAAAAATGTCTGCACTAGAAAATACATGCCTGGTCCTTTATTAACATTGTTTTTACCTTCATTAACGATGTTTGAACAAAATTGTTTTTTTTTTTAGCGTTCTTTAAAGGACCTCTGTCGCGAAAATCTTAAAATTTAAATTATATATAAACATATACAATTAAGAAATGCGTTTCTTCCAGAGTAAAATGAGCCAAAAATTGGTTTTCTCCTATGTTGCTGTCACTTAAAGTAGGTAGCAGAAATCTGACAGAACCGACAGGTTTTGGACTAGCCTATCACCTCATGGGGGGGTCACAGAGATTTCTTTATTTTCAAAATGCACTTTGTGAATGGCAGTTGCTCTGTCCAACTGCCAAAAATGTGCACGGTGAGCAGGGAGGCTGGTCAGCATCTTTGCATAAATCTTTTTCCGGTAATGTCTTTATAAAGAATAATGGTCATGCTGAGAATCCCATATGGAGAGATGGACTAGTCCAAAACCTGCCGTTAATGTTAGATTTCTACTACTTACGGTAAATGCCAGCAACATAGGAGAGAAGTAATTTATGGCTTACTTTACTCAGGAAGAAACGTGCTTATTTGTATGCGTTTTAAATTTTGAGATTTTCGCGACAGTTCCTCTTTAAGTTTCGTTAACTCTCTTACAGCTGTGGCTGTTTTGTGCATAGAAAATGTGCATACACCTGTTTTTGGTACATGCAAATAAAGAGAAGATAATGACTTAGGATTGGCGCACTCCTAGAGCGTTTCGGAGCACTTTTCAAAACGCTTGCGCTAATGTATTTGAATGGGATGGATCACAGCAGAGCGATGTGATTTGAGGCGATTCAGCCTCAATCTTAAGTATAAGAAGCGTTTTTTTTTTTTGTTTGTTTGTTTGTTTTTTTGTACAATAGCTTTACACATGTAGCTCTACTGGACAGAAACAAAATGCTGCATCAAAACACTCCATAAATCGCTAGGCATAACTAGAAAATTGCTAGGCACATGCCTAGAACCACTTAGAAAAATAACTTCTAAAAATGCTGAGCGTTTGCGGTTACGCTAGCGCGTTTAGGTGTGCACCAGCCCTTACCCTTTCCATATATGCATACACCATTTTTTCCAACTAATCAGTTAGGTTAAAAAGAAGTTCAGATTCTCAGGATATTGCTTGTAAGGTTTGTGCTTTATATACAGTGGTTTGCAAATTGAAGTTTTCCACATTTTGTCACATTACTGCCACAAACATGAATTAATTTTATTGGAATGTCACGTACAAGACCAATACAAAGTGGTGTACACGTGAGAAGTGGAACGAAAATCATACATGATTCCAAAAAATTTTACAAATTAACTGCAAAGTGGGGTGTGCGTAATTATTCAGCCCGAGTCAATTTTTTGTAGAACCACCTTTTGCTGCAATTACAGCTGCCAGTCTTTTAGGGTACGTCTCCAGCTTTGCACATCTAGAGACTGAAATCCCTGCCCATTCTTCTTTGCAAAACAGCTCCAGCTCAGTCAGATTAGGTGGACAGCATTTGTGAACAGCAGTTTCCAGATCTTTGATATCTAAAAAAAACAGCAGAGCGCTCAACAACACTATAAATATATGCCACCTGTGCCTTAATATACATAAACCACACTTTCAACTTCAATGCATCAGTGAAAAAATGTGTCCATTCACTAAGAGTGATATAAACAGTCCATATAATTCCAGATACAGGTAAGGATCTTCGTAGGCTTCTTACAACATTCAAGAATAACTATACGCTCACCAGAACAATTGGTCAATCAACTCAGGATCAGCAATCACGTATTTGGCCTGGCCAGTTATCTCCTCTCCTGCATTTGCCAGTTGAAGCTCCTCCTCATATAGTCACATGCATGTAAAGAAACAAGACACCGCAATAGTGTGATACCGCCTGGTAATATTGCATTAAAACTCCACCAGTGCACCCAACTTGTTACAATATCACCCGACGTGCCTCCACCAAGTAAGCACTCAAGCCTCTCACCAGACTTGGTCGCCGACCCCTCACAGACCAGCCGTTCAGCGTTTTTAAAATATCACCTCCGTTCTCCAGCAATAAGGTCCTATGACTCAAGCAAGGCTTAACATAGTGTGACTCCGTTTATTAATTACAAATATAAAATTGTAGTGCACTTACAAGTCTTCCATAAAAATGCGCATATAAAACTTTCCCTCGAGGACATTCAGCGTCTCGCTGGCTCCCTTAGCCACGCCCTACTAGTTTCGTCATATGACCCATCAGCCCCTGATGGAGTTTTACTGCAATATTACCAGGCGGTATCACACTATTGCTGTGTCTTGTTTCCTTACATGCATGTGGCTATATGAGGAGGAGCTTCAACTGGCAAATGCTGGAGAGGAGATAACTGGCCAGGCCAAATACGTGATTGCTGATCCTGAGTGATTGGCCAATTGTTCTGGTGAGCGTATGTTGTTGTTCTTGAATGTTGAAAGAAGCCTACGAAGATTCTTACCTGTATCTGGAATTATATGGACTGTTTATATCACTCTTAGTGAATGGACAAATTTTTTCACTGATGCATTTCAGTTGAAAGTGTGGTTTATGTATATTAAGGCACAGGTGGCATATATTTAGTGTTGTTGAGCGCTCTGCTGTATTTTAGCTATCAATTACAATCATAGTGTGACACACACATTTTTGGCAGATAGCGATCCAACAGCTATTGCGATACAATTTGAATATAGGCTGGAGGTGAGGAGCGCACGACCACCCGTTACATACATACGTTTTCAGATCTTGCCACAGATTCTCTAATGGATTTAGATCTGGACTTTGATTGGGCCATTCTAACACTTGGATATGTTTTGTTTTAAACCATTCCATTGTTGCTCTGGCTTTATGTTTAGGGTCGTTGTCCTGCTGGAAGGTGGATCCTCTGCCCCAGTCTCAAGTCTTTTGCAGACTCCAAAAGGTTTTCTTCCAAGATTTCCCTGTATTTGGCTCCATCTATCTTTCCATCAACTCTGACCAGCTTCCCTGTCCCTGCTGAAGAGAAGCACCCCCAGAGCATGATGCTGCCACCACCATATTTGACAGTGGGGATGGTGTGTTCAGAGTGATGTGCAGTGTTAGTTTTCTGCCACACATAGCGTTTTGCATTTCGGCCAAAAAGTTCCATTTTGGTCTCATCTGACCAGAGCACCTTCTTCAACGTTTGCTGTGTCTCCCACATGGCTTGTGGTAAACTGCTAACGGGACTTCTTATGCTTTTCTGTTAACAATGGCTTTCTTCTTGCCACTCTTCCATAAAGACCAACTTTGTGCAGTGCCTATGGACAGATTGTCCCACCTGAGCTGTAGGGCTGTAGATCTCTGCAGCTCGTCCAGAGTCACCATGGGCCGCTTGACTGCATTTCTGCTCAGCACTCTCCTTGTTCGCCCTGTGAATTTAGGTGACCGGCCTTGTCTTAGTAGGTTTACAGTTGTGCCATACTCCTTCCATTTCTGAATGATCACTTGAACAGTGCTCCGTGGGATGTTCAAGGCTTTGGAAATCTTTTTGTAGCCTAAGCCTGCTTTAAATTTCTCAATAACTTTATCCCTGACCTGTCTGGTGCGTTTGTTGGACTTCATGGTGTTGTTGCTCCCAATATTTTCTTAGACAACCTCTGAGGCCGTCACAGAGCAGTTGTATTTGTACTGACATTAGATTACACACAGGTGCACTCTATTTAGTCATTAGCACTCATCAGGTAATGTCTATGGGCAATTGACTGCACTCAGACCAAAGGGGGCTTAATAATTATGCACACCCAACTTTGCAGTTATTGACTTGTAAAAAATGTTTGGAATCATGTATGATTTTCGTTCCACTTCTCACGTGTACACCACTTTGTATTGGTCTTTCACATGGAATTCCAAAAAATGTAATTCATTTTTGTGGCAAAATGTGGAGAACTTCAAGGGAGCCGAATACTTTTGCAAACCACTGAATATTTTATCGTGATAACTTCAGATGCACTGTATATTGACGTCTGGTGAGTTCGCTAACTTTACACTTTTTCTTATAGTTCTGAGGTCACAGATGAAAAATTTAAAAAGCCAGTGATGGCAGGTGTTTGTCCACCGAAGTGGAATTTGTCCCATGATGAACCATACCTGTGAATACTTCATGAAGGATGTTTTTACATAACTAGTGGTTTAATGTGTGGTTAAAAAATAAATATATGTATAAATAAAAATACGTGAAAATCAGCCACTAATTGCATATTTGCAGTGTTTTTTATGTTTAAGGAAGTATTTTTATGCATAGATTTTGTGTACATTCCGTTCTTTCTGGGCAAGTTCATGGATTCAGTATAGTAATTTACGGAGGTTGATTTAAAAGGCAGCTGTCATAAATGATCAAAAATATACTGAAATATGAGTTAATATATTTTTTGCATAACGACACACAAAAAAAAACAGGAGAAAAAAAATACCCTAAATCTTGTGCATTCATGGTGCAAGGGTGTCTTGTTGAGCTTCTCCCCCCAAACTTCACTGCCCAGCTTCACCAACCCCTGCTGCCTGCACCAGCTACACTAACAAGAGCAGAGCACAGCGGAAGCCCTCACCTCTCCAGCTAGCACACTTCCTCCAGCTCCTCCTCTCCTCATCCTCACCTTCCCGTTCAGTTCAGGGCCGAGCCATGGCAGAGGCGAGAGAGGCCAATGGAAGAAGCATCAGTCCCTGGAGCTCAACTGTGTGAATGTATAAGCCAGGGAGTCAACCAGTCCACACCCGGATCCCTAAGGGTGCAACTATCCACAGCAGCAAACAAAGAAACGACTGGGTCTCCACCTGGATAGATGCAGTTATAGCATAAATTTATTGCACCATAGTGACAGAAAAACACGACGTTTCGGCCAGCAGGCCTTTATCAAGTGTTACTTGATAAAGGCCTGCTGGCCGAAACGTCGTGTTTTTCTGTCACTATGGTGCAATAAATTTATGCTATAACTGCATCTATCCAGGTCCCAGTCGTTTCTTTGTTTGCTGCAGAGGCGAGAGAGGCTCCAGCCTAAGGTTGCAGTGTAGGTTGCACAACTCACTCAGCTATCATTCCCCTATTGTGTTGAAGCAGAGAGAAATAAGAAAAGGGGATATACATAACATTAACTGCGAGCCAGATAACTAGAGATAAGGTGTTGGGGGCTCTGGGGCACCTCTTAGTCTAATAGCAATCCAGTGTGTGAAGGCTGGGATGGGAGGGGTGCACTTTGGTATCTAAGCCTTGGGTGCTGGAGGACCTTGTCCCGGCTCTGGTCTTGTTTCGATTTGTAAAGCACATCTCCCCACCAGTACAGCAGTATGCCTGCTTGCGGTTCTGCCTTTCTCCTGATCCACAGTACATAAAAAATGCCTGACACGTGTTTCACGGCCTAGAAGCCGCTTTCCCAGAGGCACACTGTATACAAACATCAATAGTAGGTCAACTGAAGGGGTTATATCCGCAATCTTTGTAATCCACAACGTGCATAGTCAACGACCATTCCATGCACCATCATGCAGGCACGAATAGGAAGTAGCCATTACTTCCTATCCATGCCTGCATGATGGTGCACGGAATCGTCATTGACTATACACGTTGTGGATTACACAGATTGCGGATATAATCCCTTCGGTTGACCTACTGTTGATGTTTGTATACGGTGTGCCTCTGGAGACCAGCTTCTAGGCCATGAAACACGTGTCAGGCATTTTTTATGTGAATTGGAACCTTGAAAATGTATCCATACGACTTGTCCGCAATTCCGAAGACTTGTGTGATAGAAGAATAAATAGAGAATTTGTTCAGATAAAACCTCAATTTTTCTTGTTTGTTTGGAAATTGTATATACAGGTCCTTCTAAAAAAATTTGCATATTGTGATAAAGTTCATTTTCTGTAATGTACTGAAAAACATTAGACTGTCATATATTTTAGATTCATTACACACAACTGAAGTAGTTCAAGCCTTTTATTGTTTTAATATTGATGATTTTGGCATATAGCTCATGAAAACCCAAAATTCCTATCTGAAAAAATTAGCATATCACGAAAAGGTTCTCTAAACGAGCTATTAACCTAATCATCTGAATTAACTCTAAACACCTGCAAAAGATTCCTGAGGCTTTTAAAAACTCCCAGCCTGGTTCATTACTCAAAACCGCATTCATGGGTAAGACTGCCGACCTGACTGCTGTCCAGAAGGCCATCATTGACACCCTCAAGCAAGAGGGTAAGACACAGAAATAAATTTCTGAATGAATAGGCTGTTCCCAGAGTGCTGTATCAAGGCACCCCAGTGGGAAGGAAAAAGTGTGTCAGAAAATGCTGCACAGAGAAGAGGTAACTGGATCCTGAGGAAGATTGTGGAGAAGGACCGATTCCAGACCTTGGGGGACCTGCGGAAGCAGTGGACTGAGTCTGGAGTAGAAACATCCAGAGCCACCGTGTACAGACGTGTGCAGGAAATGGGCTACAGGTGCCGCATTCCCCAGGTCAAGCCACTTTTGAACCAGAAACAGCGGCAGAAGCGCCTGACCTGAGCTACAGAGAAGCAGCACTGGACTGTTGCTCAGTGGTCCAAAGTACTTTTTTCGGATGAAAGCAACTTTTGCATGTCATTCTGAAATCAAGATGCCAGAGTCTGGAGGAAGACTAGGGAGAGGGAAATGCCAAAATGCCTGAAGTCCAGTGTCAAGTACCCACAGTCAGTGATGGTCTGGGGTGCAATGTCAGCTGCTGGTGTTGGTACACTGTGTGTTATCAAGGGCAGGGTCAATGCAGCTAGCTATCAGGAGATTTTGGAGCAGTTCATGCTTCCATCTGCTGAAAAGCTTTATAGAGATGATTTCATTTTTCAGCACGATCTGGCACCTGCTCACAGTGCCAAAACCACTGGTAAATTGTTTACTGACCATGGTATTACTGTGCTCAATTGGCCTGCCAACTCTCCTGACCTGAACCCCATAGAGAATCTGTGGGATATCGTGAAGAGAAAGTTGAGAGACGCAAGACCTAACACTCTGGATGAGCTTAAGGCCGCTATCAAAGCATCCTGGGCCTCCATAACACCTGAGCAGTGCCACAGGCTGATTGCCTCCATGCCACGCCACATTGAAGCAGTCATTTCTGCAAAAGGATTCCCGACCAAGTATTGACTGCATAACTGAACATAATTATTTGAAGGTTGACTTTTTTGTTTTAAAAACACTTTTCTTGTATTGGTCGGATGAAATATGCAAATTTTTTGAGATAGGAGTTTTGGGTTTTCTTGAGC
This sequence comes from Hyperolius riggenbachi, assembly GCF_040937935.1. Classification (NCBI taxonomy): domain Eukaryota; kingdom Metazoa; phylum Chordata; class Amphibia; order Anura; family Hyperoliidae; genus Hyperolius; species Hyperolius riggenbachi. The sequence goes on along the minus strand of NC_090646.1, from coordinate 302,691,604 downwards.
TGTATGCCAAAATCATCAATATTAAAACAATAAAAGGCTTAAACTACTTCAGTTGTGTGTAATGAATCTAAAATATATGAAAGTCTAATGTTTATTATTACAGAAAATAATTAACTATCACAATATGCTAATTTTTTGAGAAGGATCTGTAGTAGGTGACCAATGCTGGTCAGGGGGCATGTGCTATGTTCACCAATGGCCAGTCCCTGTGGCCAAAACGCATGACAGTGCTGGGGGGGGGGGGGGGGTGCCAGGGAGCATATTATACATCTGTTGGCGAGCAACAAATTGGTAATGAGGGGTGGAGTCAGCCCATTCATGTAATAACAAGGCAAGCAGAAAAAAAACCCACAAAAACTGAGACAGCTGTCCTAGATGCCCGCTCTCAAATGTCCAGCACTTCTTTAACTACTACTGCTGATGGCCATACATTCAGATCATAAGACACTGACTCTTTTCCCCCACTTCTGGGAGAAAAATGTCTTATGGTCCCAATAAAACGGTAGTTCCATAAATATTTTTTCGTGAATTATCCACAAATATCTGCACACTGCAACAGTGCATCAACATAATGGAGTGAATAAAAACTATTGAGATGCAGCTGAAGTGCAGACTTTTGGCTTCAATTTAATGTGTTGAACAAACGTTTGTCCCATTATTTTGGTCCCTTAACAAGTGGGAAGCACATATGCTGCAAACTGTTGTAATTCCTACGTCATTCACCTGGTTTAGATGTAAATACCCTCAATTTAAAGCCGACAGTCTGCAGGTAAAGCACATTGTGCATAATTTCATTTTAAATCCATTGTGGTTGTGTATAGATCTGTTTTGGGTTGGTTGATCCTCATTATTGCATGGCATGGATTAATGTGGCTCTGTGGAGTAGGAAACGCCCAGTTAGGCTTTGTTCACATCTAAAATCGAAATCGCTGACGCCAGCGGTTTGAGATTTTATTTTTTTTGTGCACTGCGTTTTTAGGCAAGCGTTTTGTACTTGTCTTTTTGGGGGTGATTTGCGATCTTAGCTAGTTTGTGGCCAGATTTAAAGAGCCCCTTACTTAAATAATTGTAAATAGTATAATTAATATTGTAATGAGTGTACTGGGCAGGATATATAAGGGGAGTGGTACCTGCAATGCTTTGTGGGTTGTAGAGGAGTATAAGCCATGGAGGAAGAGTTGGTGTTCTTGTCTGCTGTTGCTTTCGTGAGGGCAAGGTCCATGCCTAGTCAGTCCTGGGTGCAGCCCATGAATGTGAGTCCATATTGGAAGGGCCAATTGCAGTCTATTTACTAAGATTTAAGTGCTAAATCTGGAAAACCATTTGATTACACTAGAATGAATATAGGCAGCTAACTTTAACAGTTTTTTTTGGGTCATATCTGTGTAATACCGTACCATGTTTTAGTTAGATCTTGGTCCTTCAAAGTCGTATCTTGAGATAAGTTAATTAACTCAAATGTAAACATTCAACAAGGGAGAAAGCTGGCACATCCAAAATCAATCTTTATTAGTTCCATGTAAAAATATGGCCAACGTTTCGGAGCCGCGTAGGACCCCTTTATCAAGGCAATATCTGCTCTGAGGCACAGAAAAAAAAATAATAAAAAGTATAAACAACAAAACAACCATTTGTACTACCTCAACCAGATAGTAAAGTGTATGTGCTATGTGCTCATCTCTGTGTAATGCTTGGGCATACATGGTAAGTTTGTTTCCTTAGCAATCGAGCCGCTGATGCCTCGATTGATAATATCCGACAGGTCCGATGACCCGCCAGATAGATTCCCCACTCGATCCCTGCGTGGATGCCCAGCATAATACCATGCGTTAGATCTTGGTCCTTCAAAGTCCTTTCTTGAGATATGTTAATTAACTCAAATGTAAACATATCTGACCCCGAGAGTCTAGAAATGCAGCAAATCTATATGCTCTCCAGTGTTTTGCTCCTGCTACTCGTTTTAATTTTTATTTCTACAACCACTCCCTTTTGAAGTTATCACAAACAGATTTCCATATCGTTCTCAACTGTTCAACTAGAATTGAAAAAAAATAAATCTGTGGGTTTTTGTTTACACTTTCACATTCCTTGCAACAGGACATATGTATGCAGCACTACATTACTAATATAGGTTATGGAAGTGCACTATCCAGAACATAGTAAATTAATATCTCAATGTAAAGGAATAGTGGACAACTAGAAAAATGAACCAAACAATAAAAAATAGAATATAATCGATATTTCTAATGCACCATGCCAACATGGATTAATAGAATAACAAAAATGAGTATTGGGTCTTGGGTGCATGAAAAAGTACACTAGCTGTATTATGAATCATATACATATGATAGAAAAGATGTGCAAAATTACATAAAAATACAAATAACCCCCATAGCAATAACATCCAAAAATCCTATCTCCATCTGGGCAGTAGTCCTGCCATACAAGAAAAAATGGGGCTCCAGTCCCCAGACCTCCACGATCTGTATAAACGCAGAAACAGTTCAATGTAGCCATTCAGAAAAGCAGTTTGATATGACATCCATTAAGTTGTATAAGTTGCAGCAATATCAGCATGTAACCAGTAGAAGCTGTGATGTGAATGAGCAGGCATTAAGCATAAACTGAAAAGTCTCTTGGAAGCATATAGATCACTGATTCCTCATTGCAGATTTGCCCCCAATCGCAGGGTAACCATGGCAAGAGTTCATCAGGTAAACTAGAATCTCTCAATTGATGAAAGCAATCCTTATTGCACAGGTATGCATCATCCAACAACTGCAAACAGTAGTCAAACAAAGCTGGAAAGCCGAGTGCATGCAATATAGGCAAAAAGTCCCCCAATCGCAGGAAATAAGCAGCAGGTAGTATAGCAGCACTTGATGAAATAATGCAGGTTTTAAGGCAGAGCAGAACCATGCAAAGAAGTGCAGGAAATGTCCATGGTGTGTCACATAGTTACCAATCCTCCTGAATGGTAGTGCCGTAAACATGAGTGGTGTGAGGTCCAGTAGTGGCTTCTATGGTGTGCCCAGAGGAATAGGGTAGTTCTCAGTCTCGCCTGACATGTTTCGCCACACTAGCGGCCTTTTCAAAGGCTAGACAGCATAGGAATGAAAACTATAGACACGTCTTTTTATTTGTCAATGTCCGTCCCCTGTGCCGCCGCCCACCACCCACGTCACCGAGCACGCCCGCCCAAAGCCATAGGCAGGCGTGTACGCAGTGCGTCACTGGAGCACATATGCGCTCCATTAGAGCAAAACCCGGACGCGCAACCTGCGCCTACCAGGGATGCCGTTTGTGACAGTGCACAGTAGCGAAGACATGAAGGGAGGGGGGTGGAGAGGGAGCGGACTGCAGCGCACTGTAGTGCAGTGAATACAAATCTACAGTGGGTTGAAAAAGTATTCGGCCCCCTTGAAGTTTTCCACATTTTGTCACATTACTGCCACAAACATGCATTAATTTTATTGGAATTCCACGTGAAAGACCAATACAAAGTGGGTGTACATGTGAGAAGTGGATTGAAAATCCTACATCATTCCAAACATTTTTTACAAATAACTGCAAAGTGGGGTGTGCGTAATTATTCGGCCCCCTGAGTCAATACTTTGTAGAACCACCTTTTGCTGCAATTACAGCTGCCAGTCTTTTAGGGTATGTCTCTACCAGCTTTGCACATCTAGAGACTGAAATCCTTGCCCATTCTTCTTTGCAAAACAGCTCCAGCTCAGTCAGATTAGATGGACAGCATTTGTGAACAGCAGTTTTCAGATCTTGCCACAGATTCTCGATTGGATTTAGATCTGGACTTTGACTGGGCCATTCTAACACATAGATATGTTTTGTTTTAAACCATTCCATTGCTGCCCTGGCTTTATGTTTAGGGTCATTGTCCTGATGGAAGGTGAACCTCTGCCCCAGTCTCAAGTCTTTTGCAGTCTCCAAGAGGTTTTCGTCCAAGTTTGCCCTGTATTTGGCTCCATCCATCTTCCCATCAACTCTGACCAGCTTGCCTGTCCCTGCTGAAGAGATGCACCCGGTTTCTTTATAGGAGGATCAATTTAAATCAAGTGAAGCCACAAAATAGCGATCTGTTTCCAAAATTTTTGTTTCACACTTATTATATTCACAAAAAATTATTTTTCTTCTTCAAAAAGGTAGAAAAATTCTTTGTAAAGCAGCAGAAGAATTTGTGGTACAGACATACAAAAAGCAGATCATAGACACTGTGTGCTTTGTTTGATGAAAAAAGGTAATTTTAGTTCAGGCGACGACACTAGTCCGTTTCGGGTTATTGACCCCATTCGTCAGGCCTTTACAAAGCATAGAGAATTATCTATAAATTAAACAAATACATATACATTAAAATCAATAAAAAATCACTTTCAATGTGATTTAGTAACAGCACACCAGAAAAGAATATATGAATGAAGGTGGAAAACAAGAGAGCAGAAAAGATAAAAGAAAACAAGAAAGAGCCAACGTGGAGAAAAAGTTACCCATTAGTATTCCAGAGAAGAAAAACTATGCAAATCAAATGGCTCATCACCAATCATGAGCCACATGACTGTAGTGAAACACAAGGGCATAATGGCCACATGGCCAATGCAAAAAAGAGGAGGAAGCCATTGTGTAGAGATAGGTGTTCCACACAACCAAGCAAAGAAAAAATGAATAAATATATATGTGAAACAGTCTAACACGAACCTTGACCAGATAATATGTACAGTCATAAAAGACCAAAAATGGAGGTTTTGGAGGTCTCTCACGATATTTCGGTTTGCGTCTTAGCTTGTCTTTTGGCGCTTGGCCTTTGTGCGCGTTGGTTTTTGTGCGCACATTTTACTCATCGCAGCACGCCCATTCGCGTTTTTGGAGGTCTCACGCGATACTTCAGTATGCGTCCGAGCGTGATTCATATATATATTTTTGTTATTTTGTCCTTTGTTGGCCTCTATACCTGTTTGTGTTCCACCCTATTAGCCACATGACTTTGGAGACCTATCAGCGATTTAGCCTTTGAGTGAAATCAGCTGTGAGGTGGCCTTTATAAACCTCCCATTAGCCATCCTCCATTGCACACTGTATTTGCAGCTGAGTTTCCCTATGTCAGTCAGGTAAAGTATGCTGTGTTGGTTACTTTCTGTGAATATAGTATTGCTGAATCTTGGATCTATATTTGTGCATCTGTGTTATTTATTAGTATAGCTAGGCAACTTTGATCTATCCTTGTTGAAGTTTTGGTATGTGTCAATGGCATGTTTGTTATATACTTTTACTTGGCCATACTTTTGGTTTATTGCTGCTAATAGGAGCTTTGCATAATTATGTCTCAGTCCCTTATGGCTGTTGCTGGTTTGTATTTATTTAACTCTTTTTAGAATATTCTTTAGACAATTGGGCATAATACCAGCAATGTTGTTTGGACTAATATTGTATTTATTGCAGTATACATTTTTCTATGTGCACTAGCTATATGGTGGTAAATTGATGTATATTTTAGTTCCATCAATATTGTATTTTTTATTACATTTTTCTATCTATTTCAGTTATATAGTAACATATTGGGATCCCATCCCCCCCCCCCCCCCCCCCTTTTTTTTTTTTTTTTTTTGCATGGCTATGTTTAAATGTTCCCCTCTGGAAAGTCCTTCGTGATTTTTTTTTTGATAGGATATTGTTTATCTTTTGCCTGTAGCTACCATTCGCCATCTCATGTGCTGCGATTGAGTGCCGCATTTATTATTATTTTTTACAGTTCATTTTGTCATTATTACCAACAGGTGCCGGGTTGTGTCTGGTTGGAACAGATACCTCTTTACTAATCAAATTCATTTTTGGTCTTTTATGACTGTACATATTATCTGGTCAAGGTTAGTGTTAGACTGTTTCACATATATATTTATAAATTTTTTCTTTGCTTGGTTGTGTGGAACACCTATCTTTACACAATGGCTTCCTCCTCTTTTTTGCATTGGCCATGTGGCCATTATGCCCTTGTGTTTCACTACAGTCATGTGGCTCATGATTGGTGATGAGCCATTTGATTTGCATAGTTTTTTCTTCTCTGGAATACTAATGGGCAACTTTTTCTCCACGTTGGCTCTTTCTTGTTTTCTTTTTTCTGCTCTCTTGTTTTCCACCTTCATTCATATATTCTTTTCTGGTGTGCTGTTACTAAATCACATTGAAAGTGATTTTTTTTTATTGATTTTAATGTATATGTATTTGTTTAATTTATAGATAATTCTCTATGCTTTGTAAAGGCCTGACGAGGGGCAATAACCCGAAACGGACTAGTGTCGTCGCCTGAACTAAAATTACCTTTTTCCATCAAACAAAGCACACAGTGTCTATGATCTGCTTTTTGTATTGCTTTTTATATGTCTGTACCACAAATTCTTCTGCTGCTTTACAAAGAATTTTTCTACCTTTTTTGAAGAAGAAAAATAATTTTTTGTGAATATAATAAAGTGTGAAACAAAAATTTTGGAAACAAATCGCTATTTTGTGGCTTCACTTGATTTAAATTGATCCTCCTATAAAGAAACCTGGTATTATATGAGCATAGTGGTGTGCTCAAGTGTGGATCGTTATACTAACAAGAGTTCCTTTTTTGTTACCTGGGACTCATTCCCAACCATATTGAAACATACGAAGAGATGCACCCCCCAAGCATGATGCTGCCACCACCATATTTGACAGTGGGGATGGTGTTCAGAGTGATGTGCAGAGTTAGTTTTCTGCCACACATAGCGTTTTGCATTTTGGCCAAAAAGTTCCATTTTGGTCTCATCTGAGCAGAGCACCTTCCTCCACATGGTTGCTGTTTCCCCCACATGGCTTGTGGCAAACAGCAAACGGGAGCTTTTTATGCTTTCTGTTAATAATGGCTTTCTTCTTGCCACTCTTCCATAAAGGCCAACTTTGTACAGTGCATGAGTAATAGTTGTCCTATGGACAGAGTCTCCCACCTGAGCTGTAGATCTCTGCAGCTCGTCCAGAGTCACCATGGGCCTCTTGACTGCATTTCTGATCAGCGCTCTCCTTGTTCGGCCTGAGTTTAGGTGGATGGCCTTGTCTTGGTAGGTGTACAGTTGTGCCATACTCCTTCCATTTCTGAATGATCGCTTGAACAGTGCTCCGTGGGATGTTCAAGGCTTTGGAAATCTTTTTGTAGCCTAAGCCTGCTTTAAATTTCTCAATAACTTGATCCCTGACCTGTCTTGTGTGTTCTTTGTTCTTCATGGTGTTGTTGCTCCCAATATTCTCTTAGACAACCTCTGAGGCCCTCACAGAGCAGCTGTATTTGTACTGACATTAGATTACACACAGGTGCACTCTATTTAGTCATTAGCACTTATCAGGTAATGTCTATAGGCTACTGACAGCACTCAGATCAAAGGGGGCCGAATAATTATGCACACACCACTTTGCAGTTATTTGTAAAAAATGTTTGGAATCATGTATGATTTTCGTTCCACTTCTCATGTGTACACCACTTTGTGTTGGTCTTTCATGTGGAATTCCAATAAAATTGATTCATGTTTGTGGCAGCAATATGACAAAATGTGGAAAACTTCAAGGGGGCCAAATACTTTTGCAACCCACTGTATGTATCAACAAAAAATGAATAATAAACTCAAATATTAAATTAATCAGGAAAAAAGGAAAATAAAAATTAATATTGTTATAGAAAGGGGATGAGTCGAGCACCGGTCCATCTACCTTACAGAATTTATATGGAGACTGGAGTGAGTATGCAGCTCCCGAATATAAAAAATCAAAACTGGGTACATACATAAACCCAATTTTTAAATAAGGCCCAAGAAGGACGCCACAGATCAGGAAGAGCATAAATGCCGCAAGGAGGGGGAGGAGGGAACAGGGAAAGCTGGTACCTCTCGGGGCCACAGAGGCAGAGCCCTATCTAGGTAAAAAGACTCGATAGTTGATACTATCATTTAACCCCTTGTCCTCGGTGGCCTTTAAATTAAAGATCCAGCGGGAATCAAGTTGCAATAGTGATCTGTCCAGATCACAACCTCTGGGATGTAAATGGACCCTATCAAGGCTTATAAATTTAATGAAACTGGCATCACCTCTATGTTCCAAGTGGACATGCCTTCCACTTGGAACATAGAGGTGATGCCAGTTTCATTAAATTTATAGGCCTGGATAGGGTCCATCTACATGCCAGAGGTGGTGATCTGGACAGATCACTATTGCAACTTGAATCCTGCTGGATCCATAATTTAAAGGCCACCGAGGACAAGGGGTTAAATGATAGTATTAACTATCGAGTCTTTTTACCTAGATAGGGCTCTGCCTCTGTGGCCCCAAGAGGTACCAGCTTTCCCTGTTCCCTCCTCCCCCTCCTTGCGGCATTTATGGTCTTCCTGATCTGTGGCGTCCTTTTTGGGCCTTATTTAAAAATTGGGTTTATGTATGTACCCAGTTTGGGTTTTTTATATTCGGGAGCTGCACATTCACTTCAGTCTCCATGTAAATTCTGTAAGTTAGATGGTCGACTACCTGATTTTCTGGGTACCTCGGGCCAGCAATCGGTTTTGTTGGGTTTGGGGTATTTGGTGACCGGTGCTCGATCCATCCCCTTTCTATAGCCATATCAATTTTTATTTTCCTCTTTTCCTGATTAATTTAATATGTTTTGTGTTTATCATTCATTTTTTGTTGATACATAGATTTGTATTCACTGCACTATAGTGCGCTGCAGTCTGCTCCCTCTCCTCCCCCTCCCTCCATGTCTTCGCTACTGCGCACTGTCACAGACGGCATCCCTGGTAGGCGCAGGTTGCGCGCCCAGGTTTTTCTCTAATGGAGCGCATTTGCGCTCCAGTGACGCACTGCGTACACGCCTACCTATGGCTTTGGGCGGGCGTGCGCGGTAACGTGGGTGGTGGGCGGCGGTAGAGGGGACGGACATTGCAGAATATAAAGACGCGTGTATGGCGTCTGAAGTTTTCATTCCTATGCTGTCTAGCCTTTGAAAAGGCCGCTAGTGCGGCGAAACATGTCAGGCGAGACCGACAGCTACCTTACTCCTCTGGGCACACCATAGATGCCACTACTGGACCTCACTCCACTCATCTTTACGGCACTACCATTCAGGAGGATTGGTAACTACAGTGGTTTGCAAAAGTATTCGGCCCTCTTGACGTTTTCTACATTTTGTCATATTACTGCTACAAACATGATTCAATTTTATTGGAATTCTACGTGAAAGACCAATAAAAAGTGGTGTACACGTGAGAAGTGGAACGAAAATCATACATGATTCCAAACATTAAAAAAAAAATAACTGCAAAGTGGGGTGTACGTAATTACTCAGCCCCGAGTCAATACTTTGTAGAACCAGTCTTTTACACATCTAGCTTTGCACATCTAGAGACTGAAATCCTTACCCATTCTTCTTTGCAAAACAGCTCCAGCTCAGTCAGATTAGATGGACAGCGTTTGTGAACGCAGTTTTCAGATCTTGCCACAGATTCTCGATTGGATTTAGATCTGGACTTTGGGCTATTCTAACACATGGATATGTTTTGTTTTAAAGTATTCCATTGCTGCCCTGGCTTTATGTTTAGGGTCGTTGTTCTGCTGGAAGGTGAACCTCCGCCCCAGTCTCAATTCTTTTGCAGACTCCAAGAGATTTTCTTTCAAGATTGCCCTGTATTTGGCTCCATCCATCTTCCCATCAACTCTGACCAGCTTCCCTGTCCCTGCTGAAGAGAAGCACCCCCAGAGCATGATGCTGCCACTACCAGATTTGACAGTGGGGGATGGTGTGTTCAGAGTGATGTGCAGTGTTGGTTTTCTGCCACACATAGCGTTTTACATGTTGGACAAAAAGTTCAATTTTGGTCTCATCTGACCAGAGCACCTTCTTCCACGTGTTTGCTGTGTCCCCCACATGGCTTGTGGCAAACTGCAAATGGGACTTCTTGTACTTTTCTGTTAACAATGGCTTACTTCTTGCCACTCTTCCATAAAGGCCAACTTTGTGCAGTG